>NC_045992.1:12253003-12473003 GCF_010909765.2 Amblyraja radiata | reverse complement strand
CCGACATCCAGATACCATTCCAGATAAATGCCGATGGTTGGAGCGGCTGCCGAAACCTTTTATAAGATCATAGGTTATAGGGGCAGAATTAGGCCACTCGGGGCATCAGGTAAGTCGGGACGTTTTTCCAGCCTGATGAAAAATGTCCACGAGTGAAAAAATAGCCCCGAGTACCTACGGCTGACATAACGAGTCGCTACGATATATCCACGGGCTCCTACGGACTCGTTACGGACATTCGTGAGTAACTCAGGAAAATTCGTGAATAACTCAGGAAAGTGGGACAGGCCCTTTAGCAACTTCCTTCTGGAAGATTCCAGACCCGAAATATCACCTATCCATGTTCTTCAGAGATGCTGCCTGACCCGCTGAGTTACTCCAGCACTCTGTGTCCTGTACTCCATGCAGCTCCATCTGCATCTCCAGCTCCAGAACATTCTAACTTCCTCCTGATGTTGTGTCTGTTGGCACAGTGCCTTTGGTAAGAGTTTTACCTCCCATTGCAAATTGAGGGGCCTAGACACAGTCAATGAAACACAAAAATACCTAACTGCTGCATACTACTCATAAATGATGTTTATCTGCTGTCAGCAATAAATGATAAAATGTTGAATTATTGCATAAAATTAGCAACAGTGTCCAGGGTTTTGTTTGGGTGTTGTGGTGAGGAGAGGCCACTGCCCAGACGCACGTGTTACATAGAAACATAGAAAATAGGTGCAGGAGGAGGCCATTCGGCCCTTTGAGCCAGCACCGTCATTCATTGTGACCATGGCTGATCATCCCCAATCAATAACCCGTGCCTGCCTTCTCCCCATATCCCTTGACTCCATTAGCCCCTAGAGCTCTATCTAACTCTCCCTTAAATCCATTAAATGGTTCTGGATTCGCCCAACATCGGGAACATTTTTCCTGCATCTAGCTTATCCAGTCCTTTTATAATTTTATATGTTTCTATAAGATACTCCCTCATCCTTCTAAACGCCAGTGAATACAAGCCTAGTCTTTTCAATCTTTCCTCATATGACAGTCCCGCCATCCCAGGGATCAATCTTGTGAACCTACGCTGCACTGCCTCAATCACAAGGATCAAATTAGGAGACCAAAACTGTACGCAATACTCCAGATGTGGTCTTACCAGAGCCCTATACAACTGCAGAAGAAGTGTTGCTCTTAATACAAACTGGGGCAGCCATTCCCCCTTAGTCCAACTGAAAGGATTACTTAATTGATACAACTCATAATTACTGCATCTCTCCTAATCAAGCTATTTGACTCCATGCACAGAACTTCTGTAAGAAGGGACGGAAGTTATCTACTGGTGAGGATTGTTTTCCTGTACAGTTTCATTCAAGAAGGGGAGGAAGACAGAATTTCACTTCTCTTAACCTGGGCTTCAAGCTACAACCTGAAGGGAATTGATTGCGATATTAATACTATTGAGTTGAAATTTTATGCAGATCCTCATAGCATGGTGGTAACATATTGGCCACTGTTGTTTTGTTGCAACCAGTACTTAACAAGCACAGGTGGTGTAGCAGTAGAGTTTCTGCCTTACAGATCCGGGTTCGATCCTGACTAAGTGTGCAGTCTGTACAGAGTTTGTACGCTCTCCCCGTGACCTGCGTGGGTTTTCTCAGAGATCTTGGGTTTTCTCCAACACTCCAAAGATGTACAGGTTTAGAGATGAATTGGCTTGGTATAAATGTATAAATATAAAATTGACCCTAGTTTGTGTAGGTAGTGTTGATTTTTAGTTTAGAGATACAGCGCGGAAACAGGCCCTTCGGCCCACCGAGTCCGCGCTGACCAGCGATCCCCGCATGTTAGCACTATCCTACACAAATTAAGGACAATTTTTACTTTTACCAAGCCAATTTACCTACATACCTGTACGTCTTTGCACGTTCTCCCCGTGACCTGCTGAGTTTTCTCCGAGATCTTCGATTTCCTTCCACACTCCAAAGACGTACAGGTGTGTAGGTTAATTGGTTTAATATAAGTGTAAATTGTCCCTAGTGGGTGTAGGGTAGTGTTAATGTGTGGGGATCGCTGGTTGGTGTGATGGGCCGAAGGGCCTGTTTCCACGCTGTATCTCTAAACTAAACTAAACTAAACTAAAACTAAGCTGTAAGTTTGGTCATTGGTTGCAGTTGTATTTATAGTCGATTTTCCTTCTTGTAATGCCATGTGGGGAACAGTGCACCAGATCCAATACATTCTGCTATTCATTTATTACACAGTGGTGTAATGTTCTCATTCTTAATGTGATGTAGTTTCATCAAGAGGAACATTGGTTCTGTTTGGAGCCAGTCAAACAGGGTTTATTTATTCAAGTAAAACTCTAGCTGATGGAGCTTACTGCTCTTTTCCAAATCTGATCTTTATCTGCATGTATGTTCAATGAATTTAAGCCCCAAATCAGGCAAACATTCAGAACAAAGAAGTCTTCACACATTCAGAATAGACATGAAGCTCAGCTGCTCAAACGGCAACATCTAGCACGGGGTAATACTGTCCTTCTTAAATTCCCCCTTAACCCATTTTATAGAATATAATGTCAGATTCAGATTCAGATTCAGATTCAACTTTAATTGTCATTGTCAGTGTACAGTACAGAGACAAAGAAATGCAGTGTGCAGAAGTCCAGACCAGATTATTCAGCTTTCTCCTCTTCATCCTGATCGATCTGCCAGTAATGTAGTCCAAACTTCATTGTTTGCAACCAAGTGGTCAGGAATGTATATTGTTTCGGAAAGAACTGCAGAAGCTGGTTTAAATTGAAGATAGACACAAAATGCTGGAGTAACTCCGGGTCAGGCAGCCTCTCTGGAAAAAAGGACCACGTGATGTTTCCGGTCAAGACCCTTCTTCAGACTCAGAAGGGTCTCGACCCAAAACATCACCTATTCCTTTTCTCCAGTGATGCTGTCTGACCCACTGAGGTACTCCAGCTTTTTGTGTCTATCTTCAATGTAAATTGTTTTACATGTATTTTGTGATGAGTTCATTCAGAAAACCCTTTGATATCAAGACCTCAGATGTAATTATGAACTTGTTGGCGTTCCTCTCAGTGGTCACCATGTTGCCTGTTCAATTCGATGTATTCCTTCAGGAACTGCTCAAAATTAGAAGCATCCAAGATTCATCTTTCACTGAGTGTGCACAGTCCAAGAATGTTCAATTGTCAAATATACTGACGATGGAACAATTAAACACTTACCTGCAGCAGCATAACAGGTCCGCAAACACAATACAGGCATAAATCATAACTTAACTTCAATAAAGAAATATAGAAACATAGAAAATAGGAACAGGAGGAGGCCATTCGGCCCTTCGAGCCTGCACCGCCATTCATTGTGATCATGGTTGATCGTCCCCAATCAATAACCCGTGCCTGCCTTAGAAACATAGAAACATAGAAACATAACATAGAAACATAACTGTAATACGAGTGCAAAAAGGAACTGAAGTCCTTAGTGCAAGCTAGACAGTACATGGAACCATGCTGTTGAGGTTAGTGTTGCGTAGTGTTGGTTATTGGAAGTAAACTATTCTGGGGGTCACTATATTCAGGCTCCTGTACCTTCTTCCCGATGGTGAGCATGGTCACGGTGGTGTAGTCTTCAATATTGGTGCTCTTTTGTGGCTGTGCTTCATGTAGATCCCTTCAATGATGGGGAGTACCTGCACTGTTACAGGCAGTGTCTACCACTCCATCATTCCTGGGCATTGAGTTGCCGAGCCTGGTCGGAGTAACCTGCAGCAGCTGCATCTTCTTGCCTTTCCATGGATACTTGTCTCACCTCTTTCCTTTGGAACTGATTGACCTGATACATGATAACCTCATTATTTATTTTTAACAGATCGGAATTTCCTGGGAGTTCCACCCGATGACTTTGATTGAAAGGGTTTCTGTGTTGGCTGAGTGAAGTTATGAAGAGATTCTTTGTGCCTAAGGCCTGTTTGTGTGTGGTACAAGAGAATTACACATCCATTACACAATTGGTGACAGACTCTTCTTAGTGAGTACAATACCTTGGAAAAACCATACAAACACATCAGAACGACCATAAGCTTTATCATTCGATACATCAGAGAAGGCGAATCGAGGACAAGAGGACATGGGTTTAATGTGAAGGAGAAAATATTTAATAGGAACCTGAGGGGTGATTTTTCAACACTAAGGGTGGTGGGGTGTATGGAACGAGCTGCCAGAGGAGGTAGTTGAGGCAGGGACTATCCCAGAGACTATCCCAACATATAAGAAACAGTTAGACAAGTATAGGACAGGTTCAAGACTCAAGAGTGTTTTATTGTCAAATGTCCCAGATAGAACAATGAAATTCTTACTTGCTGCAGCACAACAGAATATGTATATATAGTGCACTGTAAACAATATGATAAATGAGAGAGAGAAAAAAGAACATGTTCAGTGTGTATATATGCACAAACTCACATGTACGTACACACACACACACACACACACACACACACACACACACACACACACACACACACACACACACACACACACACACACACACACACACACACACACACACACACACACACACACACACACACACACACACACACACACACACACACACACACACACACACACACACACACACACACACACACACACACACACACACACATATATATGTGTGTGTGCTTGTGAGTCCCAAAATCCTGGGGCGCTGCGCGCGATCGCGCGTCACTGCCTATGTCACCACGCACCATGCGCATGTCACCACGCGCGCATCGTGCGTCGTGACGCGTAAATTATGTCGCCGAATGGACGTGCAAATGACGCTCAAGTGGGACAGGCCCTTTATTGTTATGTTGCGAGTTGTATGAATGACAATGTCTTGGATTCTCATTACTGTATCAAGGGAAATAATATATCAACGTACTTTTTCTGACCTTTCCCGTGTCTCCATTTTTTATTTTCACATTCTAGGTTTATTTGGTTTGACGCGGTAGGATGGTGACAGATTAGGCTCGTGTCGGATTACACAGGCCAATGAATTTCTCACATAACATATTTCCTTTTACTCTCTTTTTTCAGGTGTTGTTCGTCCTGTTGCATCTCTCTTCGAGCACTCGGTGAGTGCCTTCCTGCCTCAAGAGAGATACAAAGGGAAGGAACACCACCTGATAACCCTCCAGGCATTTACTTTGTGTCCTACTTGATTATTGTCTTGTTGGATGACAAGAAGGAGAAACTAGATTGTATGAAAGACCATATTTCCGAACTCAATCCGACAATACAACAGCCCTATCAGCATTCACACAGGGGAGCTCGTATTCATCAATCCTTCATATTTAATGTAATAATCAGGAACTTTTAGCATCAATTTTTTACAATTAAAATAAGGTCATTTAGGCATTATTTTAAGACATTATTTTTGCACTTTTATTGTCTATTTGTCTGTTTTTTTGTTATACATACTCCACTTTTTTTTAGTTTAGAGATACAGAGCGGAAACAGGCCATTCGAGTCCACACCGACCATATTAACACAACCCTACACACACTAAGTACCAAGTTTAAGTATCTGTTGTGATGCTGCAAGTAAGAATTTCATTGTTCCATTTCTGGTCATATGACAATAAAACTCTCTTGATTTGACTCTTGACATAGGAAAACCTACATAAATCTATGCTTGAACCTATTTGGGTCATGGGTCTATTAAATTGTACGGTGATTTAAATAGCTGCAGTTCAAATCATTTGAAGATAGTCTAAGGGTAGACACAAAATGCTGGAGTAACTCAGTGGGTGAGGCAACATCTCTGGAGAGAAGGAATGTGCGACGTTTCGGATCGAGACTTTGAAGATAGTCTCTATTTGGTCAAACATTGTTCAATAGCGGACAGTGCGACGGTCCCTAAAGAATTGAGGAGAGATTTTTCTTGGCAAATTAAAGTAGCAACAGATGGTGCGGGACCTGCATCGCTCGAGGGTAGATCCTTGAGAGTGAAACCAACCTCCTGATTATCAGGGCATCAAATGTTTTAAATCAGCCTCAAAGTGTGAACCTCACAGCATGAATGAAGAAACAGGGTTGGGATACCGTTGTAATGTATCAATCAGCACTTTGAACTCCCACTTCAGTCGGACAAGACTCGGTGTTAGGGAGAACCTTTGAGAAGCCAAGAAGCTTTACTTAATTTCTGTCACTGCCTGGGGACATGGCGAATGCAGTGTGACACATCGACAGCTTTTGTGCGTGACATTTATATGACCGGTTGATATATTGTCAGACACCGGGACATCTTCCTCTGAAAAGGCTTTGCATTCCTATAAAAGCATCAGCTGTTTGAAGCATTAACACTGTATTTCGGTCAAAGAGGGTTTACTGCTTAATAGCCCCGTTTGCTCTTTGTTGAATGTGTGCATCCTACTGCGGATGTTCCACGCAGAACAGACGGGTGTCAGGGGTTATGGGGAGAAGGCCAGAGTACGGGGTTGCGAGGGAGAGACAGATCAGTCATGATTGAATGGCGGTGTAGACGTGATGGGCCAAATGGCCTAATCCTGCCCCTAGAACTTATCAACAGTTGCCAATGATGTAGCCAGCTAATATGGAAGAGTGTGACCTGCTCAAGGTACATTCATGTCACATCTTTAGGTGAAAGGGTCGCGTCTTGGATCAATGGCTGGCAGACTATCACTGGGTCTAGGCTAATAAACACTGGGGATCTCGGCCTGTGGTCTGAGTGTGCAGTTTGTGTCCTGACAGGACAATACTCAATGCTGCTTAACTTGCTGAATATTTCCAACTCTCTCTGTTTTTCTTTCATAAGGTCACAAGTTCATAAGTGAACAGAGGGGGGTTCATAAGGGAGCAGAATTAGCCCACTCGACTCATCAAGTCTACTCTGCCATTCAATCATGGCTGCCCTATTTCTTGCTCCTAACCCCATTCTCCTGCCTTCTCCCCATAACCCCTGACACCTGTATCAGTGTTTTGGTATGCCCGAAAGCAGTATAAAGATCAATTACCAAGTTGGTTATGAGGTAGAATTCACAACAATCTGTACATTATTGTTTGAAATGTTTGCAGCTTTAGATATTTGTACAACATTAATCATGAGCAGAATAAATCATTTCATTTGTGGGCTATCAGGTATATAGATGATTCAACTGATATTCTGCAGGTGAGTTGGCAACATACATAGAGCAGGTGATATTAATTTCCCTGAGGTTGCTGTAGGTAACGTGCGAGCCAGGTTGTAACTCTTTGCACATATTTGCAGGTGGAGCTGGCTGTCTGCCACCTCTGATGTTTAAGTGGACTCACCCTAGCACTGGAAACGTAATAGGCAACATTTGTCCCTTTACCTCCCCCCTCGACTCCATCTAAGGACCAAATCAGTATTTCCAGGTGAGGCAGAGGTTCGCCTGCACCACCACCAACCTCATCTACTGCATCCGCTGTTCCAGGTGTCAACTTCTCTACATCGGTGAGATCAAGCGCAGGCTTGGCGATCGCTTCGCTGGACATCTCCTCTCAGTCTGTTTTAACCAACCTGATCACCTGGTTGTTCAGCACTTCAACTCCCCCTCCCATTCCCAATCTGACCTTTCTGTCCTGGGCCTCCTCCATGGCCAGAGTGAGGCCCAGCACAAATTTGAGGAACAGCACCTCATATTTCGCTTGGGTAGTTTACACCCCAGCAGTATGAACATTGACTCCTCTAATTTTAGATAACACTTGCTTTCTCCCTCCATCCCCTCCTCCTTCCCATTTCTCCCACAAGTCCTACTGTCCCTGCCTACTTCCATTCTTTTTCCGCGCTGTATCTCTAAATTGAACTAAATACAGGTCTGGACAAGATAAGCTCTCCGGACAAGATAAGTGATACACGAATCACTTCAGCCCTGATGGTGATCATTGTTATGACAAAATGCCCATGCACTATGTCTACTTTGTATGTGAACCTTACCGCCCTGCTTGAAGTGAGGGAAATGTTGCAGGCCCTACATATATACTGGCAAAGCACATGGTGCAGGTGGTTTAGGTTAGTGGTCAGCAGCAGGAAACCCAGATCATGCCTCTTTCCTCACTGGTGATTAATGTAAGCATTGCTGCTGTTCAGTGCAGCTGAGCTAAAGCTAAAGCTCATTGATAATGAACAGCAGTGGTGCTGGACCTTGCCAAGGATCCCCTTTATGTGAATCTTGGTGTTAACGTACAACACAGAAGAATGCAAGATCAAGCCTTACCACCCAAAATGCCCACGCCAAACACAATGTCAAGTTACATTCATCTCCTCTGCATGTATTTGATCCATAACCCTCCAATCCCTGCATATCCACTTGCCTAGCTGAAAGTCTCTTAATGCTGGTAATTTAATATGAACCTTAGGGCGACTTTTTAACATACCCTAAGGTTCATATTAAATTTGGTAAATTTGGTATATGGGGCAAGCTGCCAGAGGATGCAGTTGAACCAGGTACTATAACAACCTTGGACTGGTACATGGATAGGAAAGATTTAAGAGAGAGTTAGATAGAGCTCTAGGGGCTAGTGGAGTAAAAGGATATGGGGAGAAGGCAGGCACGGGTTACTGATAGGGGACGATCAGCCATGATCACAATGAATGGCGGTGCTGGCTCGAAGGGCCGAATGTCCTCCTGCACCTATTTTCTATATTTCTATGTTTCTATGAAAGGTTTGGAGGAATATGGGCTAAAGGCAGGCAGATGGGATTAGGGTAGATGGGGCATGTGGGTCAGCATGGGCAAATTGGGCTGAAGAGCCTGTTTCCGTGCTTCAGGACTCCAAGACACTTAACAGATCATATTTGCTGTTGTGTTTGCAGTATTCCTGTGACTGCTATGTCATTTTGATCGAACATAAGCAGCCTACTGTGCTGGCCTGCTCAACATCTCAATGGATTGTTATTTTGTGGCAACATTTTTATCAGAATGGAAAATTGAATCTTGGCTGTAGTTTTCTTTCTGAAATGTTTGATTTGAGTCAACCTGCACCTTCTCTAAAGGAGTAGTCTTTTCTTTAACAAGCTTCTGACGAAAGCGTTACCATATCATAGCAAACCGTTTTTTTTTCTGAAGAAACACCTCTTGGCAACTTCTCTTCCAACGTTGCCCGTAGCACAAACCAACTCTTGTGATTCAGTCGGAAAACTAATTCTGTAGATGCTCTTTCAACTCCAATGGAAAGAACTGGATGCTACAAAAACATTTGGCCATGGATTAAGTACCAGGGTCAACTCATGGAGACAAGGAGCTCGCTTCACCCCACATTTCCAGTCACGTACCTCCACCTCCCCTCTCCCCTGTTTGCCCTTTCGCTGTTGCGTCATGAAAAAGCAAAAACTGGCATTGCTTTTCATTACCCTGCCATAGCTCCTCACAGCTGTGTTTTAAAGCTCCTCCTGATTTGTGTGTACAGCTTATTTCTCTTGCGATGAATAGTATTTTCTCCCCGAGCTTCATGGAAAGTGCAAAGCACAAAAAAACAAGGCATCAAAATGCACTGCATCCTCTAACTATGCACACATGGGTAGCGTGGCTTGGACGGAGTGGATGTGGAGAGGATGTTTCCACTGGTGGGTGACTCTAGGACCAGAGGTCATAGCCTCAGAATTAAAGACGTTCCTTTAGGAAGGAGATGAGGAGGAATTTCTTTAGCCAGAGGGTGGTGAATCTGTGGAATTCATCGCCACAGAAGACTGTGGAGGCTAAGCCAATGGTATTTTTAAGGCCAAGATAGATAGATTCATATGCTGAGAGAATGGAGCAGCTGGGCTTGTACACTCTGGAGTTTAGAAGGATGAGAGGGTATCTCATTGAAACACATAAGATTGTTAAGGGTTTGGACACGCTAGAGGCAGGAAACATGTTCCCGATGTTGGAGGAGTCCAGAACCAGGGACCACAGTTTAAGAATAAGGACCAAGCCATTTAGAACGGAAACGAGGAAACACTTTTTTTCAGAGATAGTGGTGAGTCTGTGGAATTCTCTGCCTCAGAGAGTGGTGGAGGCCGGTTCTCTGGATGCTTTCAAGAGAAAGCTAGATAGGGCTCTTAAAAATGTCGGGGTCAGGGGATATGAGGAGAAGGCAGGAACGGGGTACTGATTGGGGATGATCAGCCATGATCACATTGAATGGCGGTGCGGGCTCGAAGGGCTGAATGGCCTACTCCTGTACCTATTGTCTATTGTCTATTCTTGATTAGTACGGGTGTCAGGGGTTATGGGGAGAAGGCAACAGAATGGGGTTAGGTGGGAGAGATAGATCAGCCATGATTGAATGGTGGAGTAGACCTGATGGACCGATTGACCTAATTCTGCTCCTATCACTTATGAACTTATGAACTAAGACAATTGAATGCTTCTTTAACAACATGGCATCTCACATGGTGTTGTGATGAATGGGGCTGACTCCACAATAGACCACAGATGTCCATCCGCATCTTAAATTTCACATATATCTCAAGTGGATGTCAAAGATATCACATCAACTTCACAAACCAGTTCACTGCCAGGTAGCTGCCGTTAAGAAGACTGAAGATTAGAGTAACAATAGAGCTAATTTAAGAGGCTGACATAGCTCTAGAAGGAGGTTTAAGTAATCATGCATGTATGACTGGAGAGTCAGAGTCACAATTTAATTTTGAAAATGTGTATCGGTATCAACATGTGAGAGCTTCAGAATTGCAAATAAAAAAAATACTTTAATTTCTGTGGATTTTTAATTTATACCTAGTTATTTCACAGTATGTTATTGATTGAGTTAATTCAAAGTTGTAGCTGGGCAACAGGGCCTTTGGCCCAACGAGTCCATGCTGACCATTGACCACCCGTTCATACAAGTTTAATGTTATCCCACTTTCCTATCCACTCCCGACACATGAGTTGCAATTTTACAATGATCAATTAACCAACACATCTGCAGATCTTTGTGGGGGGGAAGCCAGAGCACCCAGAGGAAACCCACACAAGTGTCTCTGTTTGAGTGAGGCCTAGAGGGCTTGATCAGGCAGATACGAGGATCGAACCCGCGGTGGTTAGATATAGTAGTTGACTGTAATTGTGTTTTGCCAAAGTAAAGTTTAGATGCGCAAGTGCTTGACTCAGTGATTTTTGACTGAAACTAGATGGGGGGGTGGAAGCTTAGAACGAGCTATTTACAGACTCAATGGGCTAACTGTTGTAACTAAACATGGATTCAAAGCTTTCAGCTAATGACATCCCATCAGAATTGGATAATGGGCGGGAATAGGTCTTAATCTCACTGCCATTGCTGCCGTTTTTAAGTCCCTGTTCTCTTATCACCAGTAAATTTTCTGTGACCATTATAAATCGAGCGTTAATCAGCAGTATCTTTGCGGAATAATGTACAGCATGTTAACATGTGATAGCAGACGTCTCGCTGTTCCCTGTTGTTGATATATCCATGTGAAGGAAGAAACTGCAGATGCTGGTTTGCATTGAAGATAGACACCAAAATGCTGGAGTAACTCAGCGGGTCCAGGTAGCATTTCCGGTGAGAAGGAATGGGTGACGTCTCGGAGCGAGACCCTTCTACTCTGCAAATATTGGCATACTCACTTTGTCTTGCTGCTCCCTTATTCTGTCCTTCCGTAAGGCACGGAAGTCTTTATCCTGCCACGATTCTCTGCTGCTCACCACCTGTCTCACTTCAGTTGCTCGGCCAGATTTTTGGCCCCCTTCCACTCATTCTTCGCTGCTGTTCT
Organism: Amblyraja radiata; assembly: GCF_010909765.2. NCBI lineage: Eukaryota > Metazoa > Chordata > Chondrichthyes > Rajiformes > Rajidae > Amblyraja > Amblyraja radiata. The sequence goes on along the minus strand of NC_045992.1, from coordinate 12,461,263 downwards.
TCAGTGACCTCTCTTGCTCTTCCTTCTCTGTCACATCCTGTTTTCTCGCTGTGGGGCTCCGGTGTAAGCGATGACTCACTCCAATGCAAGGGGCTATGGGATTACAAGAGGTTATATCACTGCATACATAGAGCTATATATCATGTTCCATTTCAATGCACCAACGTCTGCTGAAACCAAAAATCCACAAATATGACAAACAAGGTCGGCACGGTGGCACAGCGGTAGATTTGCTCCCTTACAGTGCTGCGCCACGTAGGTTCTTGGTTCTTGGGTCCTCCAAAATATTCCAACTGGAATTTAAACTGGAGGTGGTGAAGGGAGGGATTAAGCCAGAAAGGGTATAAAAAACACACACTATAGAATTTAACATAAAACATCCCCACACAGCAGAATCAAATCGATCCTAACTACGCCGAATAAATCATCTAAGTGGGACAGGGGCTTTACAGCGCCTGAGACCTGGGCTAACTACGGGTGCTGTCTCTACGCAGTTTGTATGTTCTCCCCGTGACCCGCGTGGGTTTTTTTCGGGTTCTCCAGTTTCCTCCCACACTCCAAAGACGTACAGGTTTGTCGGTTAATAGGCTTGGTATAAATGTAAATTGTCCCGAGTGTGTGTACGATAGAGTTAATGTGTGGGGATCGCTGATTGGTGCGGACTCGGTGGACCGAGGGGACTGTTTCCACGCTGCATCTCCAAAGTAAACTAAACTGAAAAGTTATAATCTGAAAATATTGACATCTCATGGGGTGTCTTTGTTAAACTGGACATTCAAAATATATTGTTGTGTCAGCTGGAGGAAATAGCATCTAATGAATAAAACTTTGGTGACTGATGTTTTAGTAAAAAAGTTTTCTTTCACTCCATTGTATCTATTTAGTTGTTGTATTGCATAGATTTCTGCTCATCAGGACAAATGACCACATCATTGGGAATCAACTTGCATGAGTATTTTGCTGGGGTGGCATGGTGGCGCAGCGGTAGAGCTGCTGCCTTACAATGCCAGAGACCCGGGTTCGATCCTGACTATGGGTAGTGTCAGAGTGGAGTTTGTACGTTCTCCCAGTGAATGTGTGGGTTTCATCCGAATGCTCCGGTTTCCTCCCACATTCCAAAGCCGTGAAGGTTTGTAGGGTAATTGACTTCTGTAAATTGCCGCTAGTGTGTAGGATGTGAAGCTGGGCGATCGATGGCCGTTGGGCTGGCTCCCATGCTGTATCTCTGAACTAAGCTAAACTTAGAACGTAGAACATAGAAAAATACAGCACAGGAACAGGCTCTTTTCCTACAATGTCTGTGCTGAATATAATGCCAAGATAGTGGCTTTAATCTCATCTGCCTACATTTGATCCATATCTCTCCATTCCCTGCAAGTTCATGTGTCTGTCCAAAAACTTCGTAAATGCCACTATCGTATCATCTTCCACCACCATTAGTGGGCAGCAATGTGGCGCAGTAGACGAGTTGTTGCCTCACAGCACCAGAGACACATGTTCGATTCTGACTGTGGGTGCTGTCTGCGTGGAGTTTGCACGTTCTCCCTGTGACCACGTGGGTTTTCTCAGGGTGCTCCGGTTTCCTCCCACATTCTGAAGACGTGCAGGTTCTAGAAATTGTCCCCAGTATGTAGGATAGAACTGTTTTTAAGGTGATCGTTGGTTGGCGCAGACCTGGTTGGCAGAAGGGTCTGTTTCCACGGTGTATCTCCAAACCATCCCTGGCAGTGCATACCACACATCCACAGCACTAAAAAAAAGACTTGCCCCACAGATCACGGCTAAACTCTTCCCCTCGCACATAAAGCTATGTCTAGTCTTCAACATTTCCACCCTGGATTGTCGATCATATCGATACCAAACTTTCCTTTGCACTATTTTCATAAGAAAGACATCTATTTTTCAGGAATTAAGCAGGATTTTATAAAACCTTGGAAATAAATGAGATTTACCAGTTTCTTAGTTCACTGAGTATACTATTTCCTCTGACCTCTCAGTAGATTTGTGTGTATGTTGAAAGCTGGAACAAATCTTAAGTGCAATGCCTTGTGTGTGCAGAAGTAGCTGATTTTTGAGCTTTTGAGAAAAAGTTTAGTTTAGCAATACAGCACGGAAACAGGCCCTTCAGCCACGCCACCCAGCGATCCCCATACACTAGCATTATCCTACACACACTGGGGACAATTTACAATTTGTACCGAAGCCAATTAACCTACAAAACCTCTTCGTCTTTGGAATGTGGGAGGAAACCTGAGCTCCCGGAGAAAACCCACGTGGTCACGGGGAGAACGGACAAACTCTGTACAGACAGCTCACGTAGTTAGCCTGGGTCTCAGGCACTGTAAGGCAGTAAAGTCCCTGTCCCACTTAGCTGATTTTTTTCGGCAACTACAGGCCACTAGGCTGTCGCCACATGGTCGCCGGGGTGTAGCCTGTATGGTCGTGAGTTGTCTCCTCAAGTTGCCTAAAGAGTCGTAACGTTTTTCTGGTTGCCGCTGGATTTTAAAGTGTTCAAAACATTTCGGCGACTGTGGGCTTGACGTAGCTTGTCTTCTCCTGTCGTAGGTTGTTGCCGGATGCTGACTTCAGTGAATTCCATTGGTGACTACGTACGTCAACCTACGTCAACCGGCAACAGGTACCGGCGACTGGATTGTCTTCAGTTGTCGCCGACCGGGTCGTTGCTTTTCGTAGCTTATCGCGGGTGGACGTAGGTTGACTTTGGTTGTCGCCTGTGTGGTCGTAGCAGTGGTCGTAGGTGGACGTCCTAATGGGTCGCCGGTTGTCGGCAGCTTGCCGTAGCTTTGACGTCGACTAGGCGGTAGGTTGTCGTAGGGGGGGGGTCCGTCGTAGGGGGGGGGTCCAGTCGCCGCTTTTTTGGCGACCTGCTACAACTGTAACAGTCGCCGGAAGTAGCCGAAAAAAATCACCTAAGTGGGACAGGCCCTTAACTCTACTAATGCCGCCCCTAAATACAGGAATTTCCCCTGTGGTACTGTTTGCTATCCACCAACCACTTCTAGAGGTGCATGGGTGCATGTGTTGAGATAAGGTCACACCCAACAGTAATGCATCATGTGGCTAGATTTCCAGCTGGTGCTCATTGTCAGGCTCATGTGTAAAAGATGAGCAGTAGGGCAGGGTGCCAGAAAACATGCAGCATCTGTGGTCCTGTTCCAGGCAAGGAGACACACATATTCGAGAAGGAAGATTGAAGAAGGGAGAGGTGAGACAAAATGTATCTAATTTTGTTTGCCGATCTCAAGATCATAAGATAACAATTGCAAACCTGTTTGCAATCATTACACAACCACGTGTAATGTTTATTCACTACAAATCAAGAAAAACACACTAAAGCATTTAGCATTTGCACAGATAGATGTGTATTTATGTAGTGTATTCCCTGACCCTGTAAGTTCCAAAGCACTGTCTATTTATTTTAAAGAGTAAGCATTATTGCAATGTAGGAACACAGCCAGCAAATGTTGCACAGCTATATGTCCAATCAATTAATTCCACTGTTTGGTGATGTTGATCGAGAGATAAACTTTAGAAACAAACTTTAAAAATGGAGACAATTCCAGAGATGCTGCCCGACCCATTGAGTTACTCCAGCACTTTGTGTCTGTCTTTGGTGTAAACCAGCATCTGCATTTCTTTGTCTATCTGAGAGATAAACTTTGAGTGAAACATCACGAGAACTCCCTTGTACAAGACTGAATGTGGAGGGGGAGCAGGAAAGAAAGCTGGGTAAGAGGAGGCGCAGGACTGATTGTGGCTGGAGAACACTGGTGAACACTGGTGGACACTGGTGAACAGTGGTAAACACTGGTGAGCAGTGGTGAACAGTGGTAAACACTGGTGAACAGTGGTGAGCATTGGTGAACAGTGGTGAACACTGGTGAATGGTGAACACTGGTGAACACTGGTGAACACTGGTGAACAGTGGTGAACAGTGGTGAATGGTGAACACTGGTGAACACTGGTGAATGGTGAACACTGGTGAACACTGGTGAACACTGGTGAACAGTGGTGAACACTGGTGAACACTGGTGAACAGTGGTGAACACTGGTGAACACTGGTGAACACTGGTGAACACTGGTGAACAGTGGTGAACAGTGGTGAACACTGGTGAACACTGGTGAACACTGGCGAGTGGGGGTTTGAAAGGCAGATTGTTAGACAAAGGCCATAGATGGAAAGACAGGTGTGTGAGCCCAAAAAGGATAAGGAGATGCATATTGTGAGACTGGAGGGTGGAAAATGTGAATTGTGTAGTCTTTGGAAGGGATGCGGATGGAGGGGATGGGGAAGGGGAGAAACCAGTGCAAGGTCAGCCAGGGTTCATGAGAGGGGGGGGTGTTGGTGTGGGAATGGGGGGCGGATGGAAGTAAAGAGGGGGGAGGATCCTGGGGGAGAATGCGGAAAGGGCAGGGGGCTGTTTGCGGGTAATAAGAGTAATATTTAACCATGCAACATCAGGTGAGACCAGTTGACGCAGCAAGGTAAACATTCGGTGGATGTTGAGTGTGTTGAGAAGCTGGCAAAGGAGGAAATAAACTCATGTTTCAAGGGCTGAGTTTTATTATTCAGCTTCTGCAGACCATTCATGACGAGTTACATTTTCTGAATCAGCCCTTGTTTGTCTAAGCGAACAAGCAACACCACAGTGCCTCTTCTGCAGCAGCAAAGTCTACATGGCTGTGAGGTTACCAATTATAAAGTAGGAGATGAAATTACACTGTTATGTTGTTACTGCTAAGGTTCTCTACTTATCCCAACCCTGTTGAGGTTTCTCACACTGTCACATTTTCCCTCTGTGTTGCCGGAGCCAATATAACTGATTGGCGTCCATGTTTCGGTTGTGAAACAATAGGCTGATTCAGTGGAAGTCGTAGTCTGGGTAGAGCTGACTCTAACTGCTCGGATCATGATACAAGTACTCATTCCGTGCATTAACCTTTCTCCCGACAGACTGCACGGACTGCAGCTCCACTCTCACACAGACAGCAGCTCATGGTCTGTGGAATTCTCTGCCTCAGAGGGCGGTGGAGGCAGGTTCTCTGGATGCTTTCAAGAGAGAGCTAGATGGGGCTCTTAAAAATAGCGGAGTCAGGGGATATGGGGAGAAGGCAGGAACGGGGATGATCAGCCACGATCACATTGAATGGCTCGAAGGGCCAAATAGCCTACTCCTGCACCTGCCGTCTATTGTCTATTGTCTGCTGTCTATCACTGACAGAGCCTGAGCGGGTGTCTTTTCAAGTGGAGAAAGTCTGATCATGTCTGATTCAGTCGAGAAGAGACTCTCTCTCTCGATGTCTTATTTTGGCTGAAACATTCTTAATCCCAGTGTGAACTTCACCCACTGTTTCAGATGGAGATAGAGTCATACAGCATGGAAAGAGACCCTTTGGCCCAACCTGCCCATGCCGACCAAGATGTCCCATCTACAGTAGTCCCATCTGCCCGCAATAGGCTCATATCCCCATGAACCTTTCCTAAGGACATTTTCAAGATGTATAGCATAGTATATGTCAATAAAAGTGAGGCTGCAACTATTTGTTGAAGTCTTTGTTTTCCAGTTAGATGAGAAGAGTGAAGCAGCAATAGAGTTGACGAGGCTCTATAAGGCGCTGGTCAGGCCGCATATGGAGTACTGTGAGCAAATCTGGGCCCCTTATGTGAGGAAGGATGTGCTGGCTCTGGAGAGGGTCCAGAGGAGGTTTACAAGAATGATTCCAGAAATGAGTGGGTTAGCATATGATGAGCATTTGACAGCACTGGGCCTGTACATGCTGGAGTTTAGAAGGTTGAGGGGGGACCTCATTGAAACTTACAGAATAATGAAAGGCATAGATGGAGTGGATGTGGAAAGGATGTTTCCACTGGTGGGGGAGTCGAGGATTATAGGTCATGGCCTCAGAATTAAAGGGCACTCTTTTAGAAAGGAGGTGAGGAGGAACTCCTTTAGTCAGAGGGTAGTTAATCTGTGGAACTCATTGCCACAGAAGGCTGTGGAGGCCAAGTCATTGGATGTTTTTAAGGCAGAGGTAGACAAATTCTTGGTTAGAACGGGTGTCATGGGTTATGGGGAGAAGGCAGGAAAATGGGATTTGGAGGCAGAGGTCAGCCATGGCTGAATGGCGGAGTAGACTCGATGGGCCAAATGGCCTAATTCTACTCCTATAACTTGTGAACGTGAATTTACAGTGTCAAAGACCCGGGTTTGATCCTGACTATGGGTGCTGTCTGTGTGGAGTTTATACATTCTCCCTGTGATCACGTGGGTTTTCTCTGGGTGCTCTGGTTTCCTCCCACATCCCAAAGAGGTACAGGTAGGTTTATTGGCTTCTGTAAATTATCCCTAGTGTGTAGGATAGTGAGAACGTATGGGGATCGCTGGTTATAACACTTATAAAAGGATCTGAGCCTGAATGATGAAAGGCAGTTTATCCTTTGGCATATGTTATAGCATTGTACACCTGACCTGATAATCTTCCCGAGATGTGTAGGAAGGAGCTGCAGATGCAGGTTTAATCCGAAGATAGACACAAAATGCTGGAGTAACTCAGCTGGTCAGAGAGCATCTCTGGAGAAAAGGAGTAGGTGACATTTCACAAGACCCAAAACGTCACCCACTCCTTTTGCACAGACATGCTGTGTGACCTGCTGAATGACCCCAGCTTTTTGTATCTATCTTTGATAATGCTCCCTCCAGTAATACTGTTAAAATGTTACTGAAGGAAGTTCTGGTTAAGACAAGGCCTGAAAATTTTACTCAACCAAACCTTTTTTTTAACATATAATAATTGTCATTAGAAGCAGGAATAGGCCATAGTTACTCTGCAATAAGAACATAATATTAACAAGATCATTATCATAATACACAATCAGATCATCACTACTCGTTAATCTCAGTGCGAATTTCCTAAACTGATCTCATTTTGCTTAATTTCCCGAATATCTAAAAAAATATTACCATCAAACACTCTGGTACTAGATGCAATATTGAACTCCAAGCATCTACTAAATGGTTTTCTGTAATAATTACTTCCATAAGTTAAAAAATTAAATTAAATTTTATGGCTCTTATCAATCTTTACAGCTAGGTGTGAACTCAAGACTTGTAACAGTCACTTTATTGGCTGTGAATTGTTTTGGGGCATATAAAAGTAAGAGTCTGGCTCTCAATCAGAATAGGTGGCTGCCCATTTCCCTGCTCGGCCTCCTCCAGCACCTCTTCTTTCTTTGCTCTTTCTTTCCTTCATTTGTCGGAGACGAGGAATTCAGTTAACAAAACCAGTTGGCCGTCCTGGGTCTCTTCCATTCGTAAGTCTATCCCCGTCAATAAATTACAAGGATCCAAGATGGCGGCAAAACCAGGCGACGCTTTGCATGCTGGTCCCAGAAGTGGATCTGCCATCATTTAATACCATCGCTCCACTCTTTTAAATCTTTATTTCTGCACACTGTAAATGGTCTGACTGTAATCATCTGTAGTCGTTTAGCGGAAAGGAGAGCATGCAACAAAAAAGCTTTTCCCTGTACCTCAGTACATGTGGCAATAGTAAACAAAACTAAACCAAACCTAAACCCTGGTAAGGGAGACACATTCCCCACAGAACTTTGCGCGATTTACCCATTTATTTGTCTTCAACCTCCTACCTACTTTAACCCACATCATCTATGATTTTGCTTGCAGCTCCCTTTCTCTGGAATTCCTATCCTAAAACTTAGGCGTTTACTTTCTAGTTTGAAGAAGGATCCCACTAAAGGGCAGCAGAGTGGCACCGTGGTAGAGTCGCTGCCTTACAGCACCAGAGGCCCGGGTTCGATCATGACTATGGGTGCTGTCTGTACGAAGCTTGTACGCTCTCCCCGTGACCATGTGGGTTTTCCAGACGGGTGCTCCGATTTTCTCCCACACTCCAAACACATACACAATTGTAGGTTAATTACCTTTTAAAATTGTAAACTGTCGCTAGTATGTAGGATAGTGCCAGTGTACGGGGTGATTGGCGGTCGGTGCAGACTCAGTGGGCCGAATGGCCTGGCTCTGCGCTGTATCTCTAAAGTAAAGTTATTCAACCACTTTGTGTTATTTTTTAAAATCCTAAAACTTGGGTTGGCAATCTCCTTTCAGCCTCACTTTTAAGCCAAGTGCTTTGAACGATTGTTAAAGCTCTCATTTTAATTTTTCAGTGGCCTAGCGTCCTTTTTCAGTCAAATTAAGTGTGCTTTTGTATTTAACACTGTAATAAATCAAACAACATTTTTTACGGATATGTGATAGTTGACAAGTGTGCATTCCAAGCAAAGCTGCTTCACATTCCAAACGTAATGGTGGCCATTCTACACTCTCCCTCAAACCCTATGTCCTCCAAGTTAAATAGTTTTGCCTGACCTCTCATTTGCTGGTCGTCACACGAAGCAATCCAATCCAAAATAGTCTGGGGATAGCACTTTTTAGCCCATGTTTTCCTATCCTCTTGTCTCTGCTTATAAATTCCCAAATTCTTGAAAGTCTCAGAAGACACCAGGTTAAAGTGTAAAATTTTCACTGTTGCCTCACATAGAGATTTAAATATGAATCACTGATATTTTACATACCTCCCGATTTAATAGGAACCTGAGGGGCAACTTTTTCCACATGGACTATAGTGGTATGTGGAACGAGCTGCTGGAGGAGGTAGTAGAGTCATGTGCTATCACAATATTTAAAAGACATTTCTGCAGATCCATGGGTAGGAAAGGTTTCCCTTTCCCCTGACTCTCAGTCAGATGGAGGGTCTCAACCCGACTCTCAGTCAGATGGAGGGTCTCGACACCTATTCCTTTTCTCCAGAGATGCTCTCTGACCCGCTGAGTTACTCCAGCTTTTTATGTCTAACTAAGGTTTATAGAGATATGGGTCAAACACAAGCAGGTGGGACAAGTGTATACAGGGAATCTAGGTCGACATGGGCAAGATGAATTGAAGGGCCTGTTTCCATGTAGTATGATTCGATGACTTTAATCACCACCACAGTGTTATTACATTTTCCTCTGACATTTTGGTGCATTTCTCACTTCTGTGCCCTGACCTGCTACCTCAACAATACCAATTGGGCCAAGAACATTTCCAACAGAGGGTGAGTGATTGAGTCAATTTGTACCCCACAATCCCAACAATGTATTCACACAACTCATTGCCTGCTAGCATCATGGGCCACTTGAAGAATCCTGCACAGTAATAAATTCTTCAGATTACTTCACCATGAATGCTGCTCCATCCAGCACCAACATCTCATCCCCATCACTAATGTGAACACAGAACATAGAACAGCACGGCACAGGGTCAGGCCCTTTGGCCCACAATATTTGGGTTGAACATGATGCCAAGTTAAACTAATCTCATCTGCCTGTACATGATCCACACCCCACTATTCCCCACACTTCCATGTGCCTATCTAAAATCCTCTTATGTGGACGACAGATGGCACAATGGGCTAAGTGTTCGGCTGGCAACCGGAAGGTAGCTGGTTCGAATCCCGCTTGGAGTGCATACTGTCGTTGTGTCCTTGGGCAAGACACTTCACCCACCTTTGCCTGTGTGTGTGAATGTAATTATGTGAAGCACTTTGGGGTCAATGCAAGTTGACTAAAAATGTGCTATATAAATAAAGAAATTTAAAAATTTAATCACCACCATTATATTCAGCCTCCAATACTACACCCAGCTATGCGTTCCAAGTCCCCACCATTCTCTGTGTAAAACATTTACCCTAATGATGTCCCTTAAACTTTCCCCCTCTCATCTTATGGCTATGCCATCTAGTGTTAGACATTTCCACCCTGGGACACAGGTTCTGACTGTCTACCCTATTTTGCCTTTCATAGTTGTATCTGTGCTGCCAGTAGGCTCTATATCTGTTTAACTAAGTGACTCAGTTTACCGCAGGAATCTGCAGTGCATTGTGGACGCAGCCCAGACCATCATACACACCAACCTCCCTTCCATTGGCTCCATTTATACCTCACGCTGCCTCGGCAACTCCTAATCAGGTATGAGTCGCAGCCTGGCCACTCCCTCTTCTCCCCTCTCCCATCGGGCGAAAGGTATAGAAGTGTGAAAACGCACACCTCCAAATTCAGGGACAGTTTCTTCCCAGCTGTTATCAGGCAAATGAATCATCCTACCACAACCAGAGAGCAGTGCTGAACTGCTATCTACCTCACTGGTGACCCTTGGACAATCTTTGCCCAGACTTTGCTGGGTTTACCTACGCACTAAAGGTTATTCCCTTATCGTGAATCTACACACACTGTAAGTGGCTCGATTGTAATCATGCATTGTCTTTCCGCTGACTGGATAGCAGGTGACAAAAGCTTTTCACTGTACCCCGATACACGTGACAATAAACTAAACTAAACGGTGCTGATTCACTGAGATACAATTACCAGCAGAGCATCTGAGTTACTTGAAATTAGAGAAATCTTGAGATGATTTTAATGACTTGCTTCGGGTGCTCCACTGCAGATCTGATGGCAAATTGCAGAACTCCGAACCTTAGGGCTTCAAGATGCACCTGCGAAAATAACACTGCCAAAGATAATCACCCAATTGTTTGTATCCTGTTATGTACTCCCTTTCTCCATTTTTGTTCATGGTCCCTGTAATGAAAGATGGCCCTTGGCACAAGGAACAGGAGGGTGTCAAGGGTTTAAGGAGAGAAATTGATGGACTAAAGGCCATTTCACAATAGTTTGAAGATTAGTTTTCGGTCTACAATGACTGATAGGAAAGGGATAGAGATGCCTTGCAGTTTTTTTGTAACGGCGTATTGAGCATATAAATAAGTCCACCCTTCAGAACGTTGCACAAAGGTGCCTGAAATTGGAGAACTAGTCACAGAACAGAACGCACTTGAAGTATCACAGCTGGCAACCATCAGAGCAGTTCTCCATTGATGGAGCAGAGAAGGTTGAAAGGAAAGTATCACTTCTCCAGAAAAATTAACATTGCTAAATGAACCTTTGAAGGGACAAAGGTTGGCTGCAACCTATCGATATCCAAGACAACAATTAACCAGGAAGTCATTGTTCAGTGTAGTTAGTAGCTCTGTCTGTGTGATCAAAGCAGCGTAATTTTACTGCATTTTGGGAACATGAAGCAACGCTGACCTCTTGGGTTCATCGCTAATCAAATTCCAACACCTAATCAATCTAATTTAATTCATAGAGAATGCAAGTGGGTTCAGATTACCCCTTGCCTTCAATCCCAGTTACAGCTGGTCTCTGTGGTGAATATTAATCTTTCACGCAGGTGACATTGGTGTCAGATTCATTATTAGTCCGTCGTATGTGTGACTTGTTCTGACAAAAGACTCGCCCGAGCTTCTGTGGAGAACAATGAGTGTTTGCAGAGCTAGTGTGGTGTGACACCTCCTGAGACACCTACCTACAGTTCACTGAACACCTATATTCGCTGCTCGTGACTTCAAGCACATGTTACTGCCGTCTCCAGACCAGGAAAATGTCAATTTGTAGTAGTATCACAACGTCATATGATCATAAGGTCATAAGTGATAGGTGTAGAATTAGGCCATTCGGCCCATCGTCTAATCCACCATTCAATCATGGCTGATCTATCTCTCCCTCCCAATCCCATTCTCCTGCCTTCTCCCCATAACCTCTGACACCTGTACTAATCAAGAATCTATCAATCATGGCCTTAAATATGTCCAATGTTGGCCTCCACAGCCTTCTGTGGCAAAGAATTCCACAGATTCACCACCCTCTGACTAAAGAAATGTCTCCTCATCTCCTTCCTAAAAGAACGTCCTTTAATTCTGTGGCCATGACCTCTAGTCCGAGACTCTCCCACTCCGATAAGAGTCTCAGGCGCTGTAAGGCAGCAACTCTACCCCTGCGCCAGCATTGAGGATCTCATTACATTCACTTAGTTCCTTGGTAGCCATATTATGTGTGCATCTGACACTAGATTCGAGAAATAGAAACTCTATTCTGTGTTTCATCTTCAAGAGGCTAGCAAATAGACAGAGGATATTATTATTCAAGGTTGTCCTCAATAATCTCATCAGGATCGGAAGTGTTTATTTGTCAAATGCACAGTTTTAAGGGCCTGTCCCACTTTGGATATTTTTAGGCGACCGCCATAATCCCTCTCTCTCCATCCCTCCCCACCCAAGTCGCACCAGCTTCTCGTTCTCACTCAGCAAACAGCAAACAATGGCCTGTTTCCTTTATCATCATTACTTTTTTGCGTATCTTTCATTCATTGTTCTTTATCTCTCTACATCATCGTCTATATCTCTCGTTTCCATTTTTCGTGACTTTCAGTCTGACGAAGGGTCTCGACCCGAAATGTCACCCTCCAGACTCCCCAGAGATGCTGCCTGAGTTACTCCAGCATTTTGTGTCTATCTTCGGTTTAAACCAGCATCTGCAGTTCCTTCCTGTACACTCAATTTTGTGAAGCTGACAGCTTACATTTTAGACCCTGAGAGAGAGAGCAGGGATTTCCCTCTCGGTATTGGCTGGGCATTTGTAGACTGACCAACGTACATTGTTGTACATTCCTGCTTATGGCTATACACTGTTACACATTGTTACAAATTGTTGTGCATTGTGGCACATTGTTGCACAGTGTTACACATTGTTACACTTTGATACTCATCATCGAATATTGTTGCACATTGCTACGCATTGTTGCACATTCGATCTCGACCCAAAACGTCACCAATTCCTTCTCTCCGTAGATGCTAACCGCTGAGTTACTCCAGCATTTTGTGTCTACATACCATTTGTAGACTGAATCTGCGCAGGTGGGATTTTGCTCTGTGTGTCGCTCACTCCTGGTGTGGAGGCTAGGCAGTCGTGGGTACTGCCCGAGTCGACTGCCTGCCCCTCTTCCGGGCCTACGTCCGTGCCCGTGTGTCCCCGGAGAGGGATCACCCGGTGTCCACGGGAACTCTGGAGGCCTTTCGTGAGGGCGGGGGGGGGGGGGGGGGGGGGGGGGGGTGTAGATAAAGTTGACAATATTTTAATCTGATAACTGTTTGATTGTAAACTGCCAGTGGCAGTCTTGATTTTGTTACCACTCTGTATTTGTGTATAATTGAATAAAAGCATTTTGTTTTGTTTTTCCAAAAGGTGTGAAGGCTAGCATTTTCACACAGCCAGAAACCTAACAAGGTGAGTTCAGCATTGCTGGTGGGGACCAGCATGGATGGGACTGGTTTTGCTTGATGCAGGTGTTCTTCAGTACATGTGAGGCAGCATTGTTCTGAAGGAAGACAATGGATACTCTATCTCATTCACTATTCATGCTGTAAGAGCAGACGCGAGTGGGGAAAAAAAATCATGTAATGTCTGCCAGACGTAATGAGCATTAGTGAATAATGAGAAATGAGAAACCAAGTCCACTTATGAAGGCTTTGTTCAGATAATTAATGATGAATTCATGCAACACTCCGAAGCTGAACAATGGGTCTGAAAAGTGAGTATTTCACCTCCGGGCTCGCTGTGGAAATTTCGAAGGTAATAAAAGCACAACTCTCTTGGTAAATCGTGAATGGTGCATTGGAGTCTGTGCCCCTAAGCATGGGTGATGTGGACAATGTTGGTGTAATGTGGTTTTACAGAGAGAGGAAGTGGAAGAGGGGAGCAACACATTGCCTTCCATGGCCTTAAGTCCCAGCAGGTAATGGCAGGTGCTGCCGCATTTATGGTCCAGTTAAGACAACAGGCCTTTATGACCAAGTTATGACTCTAACATATTTAACAACTTTGAACTTGAAGGGCACAAGATGGCCCAGGAAACGTGGCGACTTGTGGACTACTTCAGTGTCATCTTCTTCTTCTTATCGAGTCCACACACAAGATCAGACGTTGTTCAGCCAGAGCTGAACACATTTCTCTGCATCTGCATACAATGGTGTGTCTTGCACATCTTGTGCTTCTTGTGCGTGGTGGTGGAAAGATTGGTGGAAACAAGGCCACGACGTGAACGCTCTTTCCTTGACCCCAGTTTCATCTACTATCCTTACACTCTCTACACTCTTGTAATTAAGCATGATTGTGCTTATGTACAGTATGATTTTTATTGGACAGAATGCAAAAATAAAATAATTTCACTGTACAAACCCCTTGGCTCATTGATTCCATGTCAATCATGAAATATCCAGTGACACCAATTCTACACTCATCTCACATTCCTATCAACTCAAAATTCATGTTCATTTTCTTAGGCCGGGGAGCAGCCTGGCAGAGGGATTGTCCACCTGCCATAGAGTTGACCAGAACACAGAGCCAGAATACGGGAGGAGGAAAGGGTCAATCAATGAAATCGCAGCTGATCAGAATCAACTCCAATGTTCTGCCATATCTCCATAAGCCTCCATGACCTTGCTAACAAAAAGCCCAGTTTTACTCACATATCCCCGCTCAACAATGTTTTGATGGGGTGTGTGTTTTGATTTCCAAAGTCCTTCTGTGTGAAGTATTGTGTGAAGGGCAGTCACGGTGGTGCAGCGGTAGAGTTGCTGCCTTACTGTGCTTGCAGCGCCAGAGACCCGGGTTCGATCCCGACTACGGGTGCTGTCTGTACGGAGTTTGTACGTGCTCCCTGTGACCATGTGGGTTTTCTCCGAGATCTACGGTTTCCTCCCACACTGCAAAGACGTACAGGTTTATAGGTTAATTGGCTTGGTAAATGTAAAAATAGTCCCTTGTGTGCGTAGGATAGTGTTAATATGCGGGGATCGCTGGTCGGTGCGGACCTGGTGGGCTGAAGGGCATGTTTCCTCACTGTATCTCTAAACTAATAACTAAAACTAAAGTAGCATCTTTTGGCTTCACCTTGACACCACCTTACCTCCAATTCTAAGGTTATGATCGTGTTCTAGGCCATCGTATCGCAGGAAACAATTTATTTCTAAATATGCAATCAAATCCTTTAATCACCTTAAACTCCGTAATAAGATCACCCTTAATCTTCTGTACTTGAGGGAATTCAAATCTACTTCAGGAAAAATGCTTTCATTATCAAACCCCTTCAGACTGCAGTTGGTTTGGTGTTGCAGATTGTCCTTCAACAGGAGTTTAAATAAACTTTACAGACAGGCAACTCTTTTTATTTTCAGGAAGTGACTGGAATGGTGTGAGCCACGAAAGGACAGAAAGAGAGAGTATTGTTACCCACTCCTGGTAGTTGTGCTGTGATTCACCTAGTTAGCAGAGTCAATGTTTGTCTTTAATAATAATAATAATAATAATAATAATAATAATAATAATAATAATAATAATAATAATAATAATAATAATAATAATAATTATTATTATTATTATTATTATTATTATTATTATTATAATAATAATAATAATAATAATAAACTATATTACAGACTCAAGGTCCAGACAAGGGGCAACATTACATTAAAAATGCATTACATATTAAATATCATAAATATATATAAAATCATGGTATATCACATAAAAACATCATAATTTATATTTAACAAAAACCCACAATACTTAAGTTAAAAATCCAGATTAAAAGATGATCAATGTCCTACAACGAGACAACGATACCAGTGTCTCCACAACTGGGATTCGTAGCGTGTAGTGCTAACCCCTTATGTTTGTCAAGACCACAATAAGCACATTTTTAGAGTCATTTATCCTGCAAATGAATTTATTCATGTGATGTCTTAGGATAGCTTCTAAAGTACTGACTCCTGCAGCCACAAACATATTACTGGCACTACACCATCTAGGTTGCCTTAGCAGTGTTCTCATGGCATCGTTATAAGCCACCTTTTGTCTCTGCATACTTGTCTTTAAATAGTTCGACCACAGGTGCGCAGTGTAGAGGGGTGTGCAGTATGCTCTAAATAGCGACATCTTCACCACATCTGCACACGCACCAAATTTACGCAAGAGGATATTTGCCTGTACATACAGCATGCGTCGTTGCCTATAAATATCCTCATCATCTGTCATTTGTTCTGTAATAATATGCCCTAGATATTTTATCTTATTACAGACACTAAGATTGTTGTCAGAAAATTTAAAAAGTACTTATAAGGGAGATATTCCAGATATTCTGGTTGTTTTAGTGTTTACTAATTATCATTAGCACAAATTCTGAACCGCAGTGAATCAACTCGGACTATCCTTGATCGGTCTTGACTGTCTTTACCTTGCACTAAACGCTATTTTCTTATCATGTATCTACACACCGTAAATGGCTCGATTGTAATCATGTATTGTCTTTCCGCTGACTGGTTAGGACACAACAAAAGCTTTTCACTGTATCTCCATACACGTGACAATAAACTAAACTGAAATGAACACTTTGGACCTTGAAGGTTTCTACTTGAACCAAAGCACTATATTTATACCCATCTCACCCACACCAGTGATTTCAGAGGCTTATAGGATTCACACCTTAGCCTAATTTGACTTGTCACTTCTAATTAAAATCCTGTGTGCTTCAAAGGAATATGTTCGGATTCTGTCTACAGGGTGAATAAAAAACTCAAAGGTACACAAAAATGCTGGAGAAACTCAGCAGGTGCAGCAGCATCCATGGAGCGAAGGAAATAGGCAAAGTTTCGGGCCGAAACGTTGCCTATTTCCTTCGCTCCATAGATGCTGCTGCACCCGCTGAGTTTCTCCAGCATTTTTGTGTACCTTCGATTTTCCAGCATCTGCAGTTCCTTCTTGAAAAAAAAAAGAAACTCAGATGCATTTGTTGAATGTAGTAACACAACAAACCCTACAATGCCACCTCTTCCCCACATTACATTGTGCCCTCTACACTTTCATCCAGCAGGGTGGCATGGTGGCGCAGCAGTAGAGTTGCTGCCTTACAGTGCTTGCAGCGCCAGAGACCCGGGTTCGATCCCGACTATGGGTGCTGTCTGTACGGAGTTTGTACTGTGCATTCTCCCCGTGACCTGTGAGGGTTAATCCGAGATCTTCAGTTTCCTCCCACATTCCAAGGACGTGCAGGTTTGTACGTTAATTGGCCTGGTATAAGTGTAAATTGTCCCGAGTGAGTGTTGATGTGCGGGGATCGTTGGTCGGTGCAGACTCGGTGGGCCGAAGGGCCTGTTTCCGCGCTATATCTCTGAACTAAACCAAACTAAATTGTACCTGTTCAATTTGTCTCTGGCTCCTGGCAAGGCAGCTTTTTCCTGTTTGGTTAAGCAATGCTTGGTTTTGGTGTTATGCGTTCATTCTTCACTTAATAACTGCAATTCAGTTTCAACTACCAACATCTGTTGGTTTTTAATCTTTTTCGAGGTATGAAGGAACCCAAAACCGCACCCAAAGGACAAGCAGAAATTCCAAAGGAGTGCAAAATGACGTTTCTGTTCCAAGTGATAAAAGTAAAAGTAATGAGACTGAGCAATTAGTAATGTGGTGTAGTATTGATGACTTGGTAATGTACAACAGAAAGCCAAGTATAAATTGGGATTTAAATGTAACGCTGACTTTATTTATTTTTATTTATGCATTTTCCGGGCTCCAGGCATCGTGAGCATGGCTAGTATTTATTGCTGTTGAGAAGCAGGGGGTGAGCTTCCTACTTGAACAGCTACATCCTTCTGGTGTAGGTTCTCCCGCAGTGCAGCACCTCACACTGCCTGGGAAAAGCAGCCAACACAATCAGAGACTTGTCCCTCCCCAGTTGTTCCTTCTTCTCCCCGCTTCCATCCAGCAGAAGATACAGAAGCTTGAAAGACTCAGAAACAGCTTCATCCCCTCCATTATTAGGCTGCTGAACAGTCCTTCCTTAAGCTGGGGTACTGTCCGATTCACCTCTACCCCATTGTGGATATTGAAATTTGTCTGTGGAACTGATGCGCTGCAATGTTGAGAACCATATTCTGCACTCTGTATCTTCCCTCTTGCTCTATCTATTGTACCCAACTTTGACTTGATTGAATTTATGTCTGGTATCTTGTATCTGTTTGGATAGCATGCATACCTTCTTGCTGTATCTTGCAACGTGTGATAATAATAAATCTAAACTTAAACCAAAACTGGTTGGGTAGGGAGTTTCATGTCTTAGACCAAGTGTTGATAAAGAACTGGAAAATGAAACAGGTCTATTGTGAACCACTTGGTTCATGGTTGGCATGGGCTTGATGGACTGAGAGGCTGTTACTGTCAATAGTCAATAGTCAATAGTCAGATTTATTAGTCACATACACAATGAAGTGCAGTGAAATGAATTTGCCAGCAGCGGTACAATAAAAAAGAACACACAATACACAATAAAAATTTAACACAAATACATCCACCACAGCATTCATCACTGTGGTGGGAGGCACAAAGTTCAGTCAGCCCTCCTCCATTTTCCCCCGTGGTCGGGACCACAAACCTCCGCAGTCGCCGCTGCGGGCGGCCAGATGTACAGGCCCTCACGTCTGGAAGGTAAGTCCCGAATCGGTGCTTCCCTACCGGAGACCGCGGCTTCAAGATGATGTAGGCCGCGGGCCGGCTGTCGGAGCTCTTCTCCTCCGTGGTCCCCAACGAGGGATCCCAGGCTCCGCAGACCGCGGCTTCAGGATGTAACATTTGGCGGGCCAGCGATCGGAGCACACCCTTCTGGCGACCCCTGGCTAGGGCTCGCCCACTCCGCTATGAAAAGTTCACGCTGCGCCCGCTGCTGAAGCTCCGGGCCCGACTCCGGGAAAAGCCGCACCGATCCTTGTTGTTAGGCCGCGAGGGAGGCGACATGGAAAAAGTCGCCTCTCCGCGGAGGTGGCGACCAAAAACGGTTCCCCCCTTACCCCTCCTCACCACCCCCCACACAAGACACAACGAGAGACACTAAAACAAACATTTGGACATACTAAAAAAACAAAAAAAGTAGAAATGACTAACACGCTGCTGGCAGGGCAGCCGGCTCGCAGCGCCCCCCACAGACCAATGTGCTGTATGACTTTATGACTATCACACTTGGAGTTATGAATGAGTCTTTGCTCACGGCCCCTGGTGCTTGAAGTGTGGTGTCAACTGATCTTCACGATGGATAACCAACTAAAAAATGAAATAA
This sequence comes from Amblyraja radiata, assembly GCF_010909765.2. NCBI lineage: Eukaryota > Metazoa > Chordata > Chondrichthyes > Rajiformes > Rajidae > Amblyraja > Amblyraja radiata. The sequence continues at coordinate 12,442,184 of NC_045992.1, read as the reverse complement.
CTATATGACCAACTAAAAAAGACACAAAATGCTGTAGTAACTCAGTGGGTCAGCAGCATCACTGGAGAAAAGGAATAGATAACGTTTCGGGTCGAGGGTTTCGATCCAAAAAGTCACCAATTCCTTTTCTCCAGAGATGCTGCCAGTCCCACTGAGTTACTCCAGCAGTTTGCATCTATCTTCGGTGTAATTCTGCATCTGCAGTCCCTGCCTACACTTGTTTTTTCCAGCTGCTTTTTCTTATCTCCAACAAGCTGCAGAAAGCCCTCCCGCAGTCCCCTGTTCCATTGCTCTTCCTTCTACTGAGCTGGCTTGGGCCTGACAAGGTAAAGTAATCAGGCTACACAAAAATGCTGGAGAAACTCAGCGGGTGCAGCAGCATCTATGGAGCGAAGGAAATAGGCAACGTTTCGGGCCGAAAGGTTGCCTATTTCCTTCGCTCCATAGATGCTGCTGCACCTGCTGAGTTTCTCCAGCATTTTTGTGTACCTTCGATTTTCCAGCATCTGCAGTTCCTTCTTAAACACAAAGTAATCAGGCTGGTGCGTTGCCAATGAAACATCCAGATGATGGCGCCCCAGCCAAGCTGGTTTGAATATATTATGGAGAGCTCTGTAGTGCACCATTGGGCCAATTGTGCCATTGTTGTGATGGAAGGCAGATGCTGAAAGCTTCCACCCTAAAGTTTCGACGAGGAACAATGACATGGAGTTTGCGAGGCTGTAACTCAGCCACGATCAGGTTCCTGAGGTTCAGTGACCTTTAGTATAATGAATAGCTCCTCCATTTTGATGAATGTGTACACAGAAGGGTCACCGGCTGCTCCTATTGTTCCGAGCTCTTTGTGATTAAATTATCCTGCCTGCTCAGTGACTCGTTCATTCCCGTTTTCTGGCATGACCCAGTACTGAATTCCCTCCTGCCTGGCTGTGGCCTATTTCCCCCTCTGTTGCCGCTTCCTCTCAGCCTTGTTTTCACAGCGAGAGTGTGCACCGCAGGGGAGTCATCGCAGAAGCCTTCAAAGAGCCGCAACGATCCGCTCTCACTGACGGCTCCAGCGGAAATGCAAGGGCAGCTGATGCTGGGGAGGAGGTAAGGAGCAGCTGAGACATCGCGGCTCAGTGTGTTGAGGGTCAGACATCTTGGGAGTCTTGACTCCGTCCCACAAGGTGACACTATCCCTCACGTCCTCAGAGCTAGCCGTGGATAGACTCAGGGGAAAGACCCAAAATTTGTACTCAAAGGACAATCAGAAATCCCAAAGGGGTGTAAAACGACTCTTCTAAGTAAAATAGAAAAAGTATTGAGACTGTGCAATTAGTAATGTGGGGTAGCAATGATGACGATAATGTACAACATTGTAATGTATGACAGAAAACCAAGTATAAAATAGTGTTTAAATATAAAGCTGACTTTATTTATTGTTATTTATGCATTTTCTGGGCTCTGGGCATCGTACAGTTAGAGAGGAGCAGGCTCAGAAATCGAGATTAAAAGGGTCATGGCAAGAGTGACTGCAGACAAAAATGCTGGGGAAACTCAGCGGGTGAGGCAGCATCTATGGAGCGAAGGAATAGGTGAAGTTTCAGGTCGAGACCCTTCTTCAGACCCGAAACGTCACCTATTCCTTCGCTCCATAGATGCTGCCTCACCCGCTGAGTTTCTCCAGCATTTTTGTCTACCCTCGATTTTTCCAGCATCTGCAGTTCTTTCTTAAACATGGCAAGAGTGACTAGTCAGTTCGGAGTAAAAACACATGGAGATGCTGTGTAGGAAATGTGTTGTTCGTGGGAGATAGTATCAGATGAGATCAAACAGTACAGTGGTGGCTTTCTATAAGATGCCTCAGAAGGGATTTACATCAAATATTATGTTTCCCAAGTTGGAACTCTGAATTCTGTTGCAGCCACACAGAGGGACAGCTTGGACCCAAGTGCTGGAGCAACTCAGCGAGTCAGGTAGTATGTCTGGAAAACATGGATAGGTGTCGTTTCGGGTTGGAAGTCAAAGGAGCCGACCGAAGACGTCACTTATCCATGTTCTCCAGAGATGCTGCCTGACTCGCTGAATTACTCCAGCACTGCAGCATCTGCAGTTCCTTGTTTCTAGTTTAGTGTAGTCTAGAGATACCGTGTGCCCTTTGGCCCTCCAAGTCCACCCCGACCAGCTATCCCGCTAACACTATCCTACACAGTAGGGGCAATTTTCAATTTTTACCAAAGGAAAAATAAACACAAGGTGCTGGATTAACTCAGCGGGTCACATCTCATCTCTGCAGAACATGGGTAGGTGATGTTTTTGGATCGCGACCCTTCGTCAATCTGATTGTAGTGGGGAGGGAGAAGAAGAAGGGTCTTGACCCGTAGCGTCACCTACCCATCTACCTATGTTCTCCAGAGATGTGGCCTGACCCGCTGAGTTACTCCAGCACTTTGTGTCAATAGACAATAGACAATAGGTGCAGGAGTAGGCCATTCGGCCCTTCGAGCCAGCACCGCCATTCAATGTGATCATGGCTGATCATCCCCAATCAATACCCCTTTCCTGCCTTCTCCCCATATCTCCTGACTCCGCTATTTTTAAGAGCCCTATCTAGCTCTCGCTTGAAAGCATCCAGAGAACCTGCCTCCACCGCCCTCTGAGGCAGAAAATTCCACAGACTCACCACTCCCTGTGAGAAAAAGTGTTTCCTCGTCTCCGTTCTAAATGGCTTACTCCTTATTCTTGAACTGTGGCCCCTGGTTCTGGACTCCCCCAACATCGGGAACATGTTTCCTGTCTCTAGTGCATCCAAGCCCTTGTTGTGTCCTTGTGTGTCCAAGTCCTTAATGTGTCCTTTTCTTGGCTCTAGAGAGAGTTGAAGTGGAGAGGTGATGTTCCATGATCAGCTGCCTTTCTAGAGAGAGGAGGCTGCGGTTTGGGAGGTGGTGACAAAGAAGCTTTTTTGGCAAGTTACCTTCGTATATTTTGTGGATACTGCCTACCGCAGTTGGTGGGTTGACTTGGAAAGTAGTACACGGGGTCTCAATTAATCAGTCCACCAAGTCCGCGAGGCTGTTGAAATTCCTATGCCTCGTGCATCCAGGAAAATAGAGAGGATTGCCTCACTTTCCTGGCCCGCTGTTGCGGAATAGCCAGCCTTCAATGGAACAAGAGCGATTCTGTGGCTGCTCCAGTTAAGCTTCTGATTAATGGTGGGCTTCCAAGCTGAGATATTGCCACGGTCAGGCTGCTGACTGCCAAGGTGACCGTCTGACGCGGTGGAGGTGAGAACAAATAAATTAAAGAAATAAGATCTGTGGACACGGTTTGAGGAAAATAACATGGCCGTTGGCCGGCATTTGGAGTCCTCAAGCCAAATGTAAAGTTTTAGAAAAATGTTTCACAATGGGGGTTCCACCGATTCCTCCCACATCCCATAGACATGTGGGTCTGTAGGCTAATTGGCTGATATAAATTGTTCCTAGTGTGTAGGTGAGTGGGAGAAACTTGGGGAGCTGATGGCAATATTGGAGGGGATAAAGTTAGATTAGAATAGTGTAGGATGAATGGGTTGAGTCTGGTCAACGTCGACTCGAGGGGTCAAGGGGTTGGTTGCTTGCTGATTCTCTCTGGAAAGGGAACTAATGTCAGAGTCTTCTCTGAAGCCAGCACTCCCTGCACTGCAGAGCCAAGTTACTCTCAGTAAGGGTTTCGGCCCGAAATGTTGCCTATTTCCTTCGCTCCATAGATGCTGCCGCACCCGCTGAGTTTCTCCAGCAATTTTGTCCACCTTCGATTTTCCAGCATCTGCAGTTCCTTCTTGAACATTTACTCTCAGTTGGGTTGGATCTGCTGCAGTTTGCACTGGAAACAGAATTACGTTGCCTGAAAACGACATAGTGTGCTGGTGCAACCCAAAGCATCAGGCAGCATCTCTGGAGAACATGGATAGGTGATGTTTTGGGTCAGGGCCCTACTTCAGAGGAGGTTGCGGTTGAATTCTGGCAAGTGATCGATGCACGGTGGCGAGGGAAGATTTTGGCAGATGGTTGGACGAAGGCCAGAGATGAAAAAAGAGTGAGGTAGGAAGATTAGAATAGAAGAGGTGGAAGGAGTCGAGGGGAGGGTGAAGTGGAAATAAATGGGTGCACATACAGGTGGGGCCTAAGGAGGACAGAGGGGATAAGAAGGGTTGGGGGGGAGTTGCTTGTAGGTTAGTTACCAAAAGTTGGAGAATTTACATTCCCTGCTCTGTCATGATACAAAATTACCAGATGAACAAAACATAAGGTTCAAAGGGTGCAGCAGCATCTATGGAGCGAAGGAAATAGGCAACGTTTCGGGCCGAAACGTTGCCCATTTCCTTCGCTCCATAGATGCTGCTGCTGCACCCGCTGAGTTTCTCCAGCATTTTTTGTGTTCCTTCGATTTTCCAGCATCTGCAGTTCCTTCTTAAACACATGGTTCAAAGGTATGATCAAAGCTTCCGTGAAGAAATGTATTATCCCTACCGAATAAGGGGTGGCATATTGGCGCAGCGGTAGAGTTGCTGCCTTACGGCACCAGAGGCCCGGGTTTGATCCTGACTACGGGTGCTGCCTGTATGGAGTTTGCACGTTCTCCCTGTGACCGTGTGGGTTTTCTCCGTGTGCTCCGGTTTCCTCTCACATTCCAAAGACGTGCAGGTTTGTCGGTTAATTGTATTCGGTCTTTATCTTTCCGAGTCCACCTTGTAACAAATGTTGGCCTCGCTGTCATCGTCCGTCCTGAAAAGGACGCAGGCTTCCGGCGACAATCAGTGGAAGCCATCACTTGTCGCAATAGATGATGGTGGTAGCAGAATTAGCTCGGGATACTTCCAGTATCCAGCCCCGTGACATGGACACTTCTGCTATCGGGGCCATTGTATTAGTTGATTTTCTTTTTTTGTATTCAGAAAAATTGTAAATTGTCCCTAGTGTGTAGGATAGTGCGAGTGTTTTAGGTGATCACTGGCCGGTGCGGACTCGGTGGGCCGAAGGGCCTGTTTGCCGCGCCGCATCTGTGAAGTCTGAAGTCTAAGGAACACCTGGTTGACGACTGCCTAGAGTGGACATGCATTTGGCACTGTGCAGAGAATATTGAGGCCAGGGATCAGGAGCGCACAAAAGCCATGAATGAGCAGTTCGAGGAGCACACTGCCTCTCAATAAAAACCCCCCACCCCCTCCACAACCTCGCCCGTCCTGGCACCCTCCTCCTGTCCCATCCGCGTAAGAGTCTACACTCCCCACGTTGGACTCATCAGCCACCTCCCAGCCCACAGCACCATTGTGGAAGCAAGGACTACTGTTGCTCCTGAGGTACTGAGGAAGTCTTTCCAATAATGACAATGAGACATGTTAATTGAAGCAGGTTATTAATGGTAACCACCTTGAGGCTAATCATTTATATTCAACAGAGGAGCTTCCCTCATTAGTAAAGCCTGTCGTGGGTGGTGAATACTCTGGCAGGGCATATTGTTATAGACCTGTCTTCAACTGACATGCAGAGTGTGGGCCTAACTGAAGGGTGGAGCAGGCCCAAGGGCCCGAATGGCCTATTTTTGGTCCATGTTTCTTTTTCTTACTACAATCTCCATAAAATAATATTCCTGACCTTAACTCCAGGTAAGAAACAAAAATATTGGAAAATGGCACCCAGAGTCAGGAAGTAGGGGGTGTGGGGGGGAGCTGAGCGGAGCCGATCTCTGACGCCATATAGACAGCCGGCCATTTGTACTCAGACAGGGCTAAGATACAATCAAAACACAGAGGTACACGCAGCTCACCAGGCTGCAGATTTCAGAAACTGTAAAACCTTTCCTGTTCCAGTAAATATTTTCACTTGCTGTAAATGCATGGAAACATATGCGGAGTGGACTCCCAGGAGAGTGGAAAAGCTAAAAGAATAGAACTCTTGTTTCATGACTGTAATCCAACTAGGTCAGGAGGAAGCAGATATCCTTAATTGCCATCCTAAACAATGCTGCCCTTACCTGGCTGACACTTTTAAAAGCAGAGGAATGGTGCTGCCTATTTGTAATATTTAAGGGCAGCGGCAGCTATGTCACTAGGCTTCTGACTGTCCAAAGTCACGAGGTGGGGGGGGGATGGGGTGGAGGGGGGCTTCTCTGTGTGAGCAGGCTCACTGGTCATCTCGGTGGGATAATGCAGCGGTCTGAATATTGAAGATAGGTTCAAAATGCTGGAGTATCTCAGCGGGACAGGCAGCATCTCTGGGGAGAAGGGGTGGGTGATGTTTCAGGTCGAGACCCTTCTTCAGACCGTGAATCATGGGAGAGAGTGTCTGGTGATATGGAAGGGTAAAGTACAAAAGTGACTGATCAAAGCAGGTGAGATGTAGAACGGTTTATTGTTAACTTTATGTGCAATGTGACAAATAAACCGTATTGTATTGTATTGTATTGTATTGAGGGGAAGGTGACAACACGACATACATTCAGTAATATTTAATTGGGAGGACAGGAGAACTAGTTGGAGAACTATTGATTTCTCTAATTTCAAGTAACTTGTATTCCCTCCCTCTCCACTGCTCCCCCACCCCAGATGTCCTGCTAGTTCTGCTGTTCGTATCCATATACTTCGTTATCACCTCTTCCACAGCCAACAATGAACCATTGTGGGCTCCACCTTTCCTTGGTCATCGGTGCCAGCACTGATTTGTTCTGATCCTTTTCATACCTCTAGTTTCCCTTTCCCTTGACTCTCAGTCTGAAGAAGAGACTCAACCTGAAATGTCACCTATCCCTTTTGTCCAGAAATGCTCCCTGACCCACTGAGTTACTCCAGCACTTCGTGTCTATCTTAGGTGGGACCTGTCCAGTGTGACTGCCCAGTACAACTTGTACAATCTTTTACCCAGAGTAGGGGAATCAAGGACCAGAGAACCTAGGTTTAAGGTGTTAGGGGAAAGATGTAATTTGAACCTGGGGGGCACCTTTTTCACTTAGACTTCAGACTTTACAGGGTGGTGGGTATATGGGATGAGCTGTCAGAGAGGGTAGTTGAATCAGGTACAATAACAACATTGAAAAGACACTTGGACAGGTACATACGTTGGAAAGGTTTAGAGGAATATGGACCAAATGCAGACAAATTGGACTAATTTAGATCATCCTCAGGGCCGTTCCAGTAGATCTTTCCTGCATCCAGGACTTGGACACCTTTTCCAAAGATGCGGTGATTGGAATTAGATGCAATAGTGTGACCGGTCACCCAGCCAGTGTCTTGCAAAGGTACCACATTAGGTTCTCCATCTCTGTTTACAAAGTCTAGCGAAGGCTGCAGCCCACAGCATTTCACAAAGTAACTGGCTCATTTTACCACAATTACCAAAAAATGTACTTGATCCCATAATGATGTGAGGTGGTCATGAATGAAGTAATTCTAATGCACGAAAATTTTAAACGCTGCAGAACTGTGCACTGCTTCCAACCTGCCCTTTAGAAATGCCGATAAACCCCGAAAGGTCCTGGCAATGTTGAACAAAGGAAAAAAGGAAATTTTATTTCTAATCGCATTCAATTAGGCGCAGCAGTAGAGTTGCTGCCTCACAGAGCCCGGGACCCAAGTTCGATCCCGACTAAGGGGTGCTGTCTTTACGGAGTTTGTACGTTCTCCCCGTGACCGTGTGGGTTTTCTCCGGGTGCTCCGGTTTCCTACCACATTCCAAAGACGTGTACGTTTGTAGGTTAATTGTCTTCAGTAAAAATTGTAAATTGTCCCTAGTGCATGGGATAGCGCTGGTGTACGGGGATCGCCGATGGGCGGGGACTCGGTGGGCTGAAGGGCATGTTACTGTGCTGTATCTCGAAGCTAAACTAAAATGTTGAACATGCTGTAAGCGGTACTCAAGGAGCACATGATGATTGAGGAAGCGGAATCAATGGGCAATGTGGACTTTTCTTGCTCCTATTCATTATATTCATTGTCCGATCATAATTGATCTCTGTAGGAAGATGTAGACTTTCAAAACAAAAATCTATCATGAAAAATCCTGGACAAAAATGTAACAGACCTAACAATTAGCAGCAAAATTAGAAGCAAGGGAATAAAACGAAAGCTGCCAAGTCAGGTTGTAAATGATAGCACCTCCTCATCTCTGAGCTGGAAGGTTGTGAGTTCAACTCCCACTACAGAGAGATGAGCACTAACATCTAGGCTGATTTCATCAGTGTAGCATTGACATTGTCGTGGGTTGGAGAAGTTTTACATAAGGTGTCTCCCTGGGCCCTCAGCTGATGTTGTGAAGTGTAGATGTCCATACCCCCAGAACTTCTTCTTCTTGTGTATGACGTGCACAGCCTAAAGTTGTCGGACAACTTGTTCTATTTGATCTTATTTGATTGTGTACGCCGGGTTGATTGCATTCGTCGAAACAGGGTGGACCACGTGAAGGTTGCAATCTCCCACCCCATCCCCAGATCAATCAATATCACAAACAAACAAAGAAAACTCCTCTAAACTCGCAGATTAGGTCGCCGCAGTGGGACAGCCCCTAAGGCATTCGTTGACACCTCCACTGTCTGAACTGCGGAGACATGGTATTTACTATAGAACATTTTCTAAACCACTTCGGTATAAACCAGCATCTGCAGTTCCTTCCTACACACACGGAGCACGGTGGCGCAGCAGTAGAGTTGCTGCCTTACAGCGCCAGAGATCCGGACTATGGTTGCTGTCTGCATGGAGTTTGTACGTTCTCCCCGTGACCGTGTGGGTTTTCATCGGGTGATCTGGTTTCCTCCCACATTCCAAAGACGTTCAGGTTTGTAAGTCAATTGGCTTTTGGTAAAAATTGTAAATCGTCCCATGTGTGTAGGCTAGTGTTGGTAAACAGCGTGATCGCTGGGCAGCGCGGACTCGGTGGGCTAAAGGGCATATTTCTGCGCTGAATCTCTGAACTCCAAACATGGTATTTTCTGTAGAAAACTTTCTGTAACCACTTCGACATAAACTAACATTTGTAGTTCCTTCCTACACATGGTATTTTCCGTCTTTACTTGACATCAAAATGGGAGATTATCGCTCGCACTTGGAATGAGGGAGGATTCAGCTGGGTGGAATGTGGGACAGTTGCTTAGGCCATCATTCTCCTGTTAATGTGGAGGGATTTCTGCCCTGAAACACTGGGCTGAATACATTGTGTTGTGTGTTTCAGGGCTTCGCTGCTCTCTCTCCTGAGACAGTTCCTCCTCCCCTGTGCAGCTATCTCCAGGTTGTGGCGTGGGCTCAGGGACACTGCGAACCATCTAATGCAGCAGCAGCAGCAACCTCGCACACGGGCAAAGAACAGGTCACGAGTCCGCCGTGCCTTCTGCAGCCTTTTCTCTCTTTCGTTGAAACTTTAACTGGGGCACAGTTCATAAAAATCCCTCCTCTTTAGAAGAATGTCGCAGTCTCACAGCCAACAAATGGGAAATATGAAGAAAGCAAGGGTGGATGAGCAAAACTGTTGCGTGAGCCATAACATTTTTTTGCACTAAACCCTCGGATTAACACTTAGACAGTGGGACGCATTTGACCTGGCAAATTTGAGCTGTAACTCAAACAGAGTTTAGGTTTTTAATGCACCAACTCCAAGCAGCACAAGAGGCGTCTGGCTGTTCTGAATTGGAGCCATCTACAATCCCTTTAAGTTCACACCTAGCAGTGAGCCATTAATAACTCTCTCCCTTCAGATGCCTTACCGTGGTCGGCCCAAAGCTAATTTACACCTCGAAAATGCCAAGCAGAGCTGTTGGGTGCTGTGTAAGGATTGTGTGGGTCAGGGCTGTGGGTTGGAATGTTTGCTGCAGTTCTGCGTGATATCGGCTCGTAAAAAAGGAATCAGAAGGCAAGTAAATTAACTAAGCTTAGCCGAGTTGAAGGGTCAGCCATGACCGACTTTTCCCAATATGGGAACGCAGCGGCAGGCAGGTTAAAGGTGAAGGGAGGGTAGACCTACTGCTTGGGTATTTGATGTTGCCAATTAAAACGAAAAGAAAGTTAGAAAATAATAATTCAATTGTAGTAAGTGTTATTCTCAACCTTACCCAAATGGAAGTGTGAAATTGATGTTCGCCATCAAGTACTTCATATAGAAGAGATAGAAATAATTGGGGTAACTCAACAGGTTGGGCAGCATCCCTGGAGAAAAGGAATAGGTGGTGTTTCGGGGCGAGACCCTTCTTCAGACTCACTTCTTCAGACTTCAGAGGCTGAAGAACGGTCTCAACCCGAAACATCACCTATACCTTTTCTCCAGAGATGCTGCTGCCTGAACAGTTGAGTTACTCCAGCTTTTTGAGTCCACCTTCGGTGTAAACCAGAATCTGCAGTTGCTTCCTACAGCTCTTCATATTTTTAGTTTAGTTTAGTTTAGAGATACAGCGTGGAAACAGGCCCTTCGGCCCACCGGGTCCGCGCCGACCAGTGATCCCCGCATATTAACACTACCCTACACACACCAGGGACAATTTACACATACCCCAAGCGAATTAACCTACATACCTGTCCGTCTTTGGGTTGTGGGAGGAAACAGAAGATATCAGAGTAAACCCACACAGGTCACGGGGAGAACATACAAACTCCGTGCAGAAATCACTTATAATCGGGATCGATCCCGGGTCTCTGGCCCTGTAAGCACTGTAAGGCAGCAACTCTACCGCTGAGCCACCGTGCCTCAGTACACACAAGACATTAAATTAAACTAAACTAACTAAATGCACGACAAAGAACTGGCATTCACACACTTCTGGATGCGATAGCCTTGTACATCACAAGGGCAGGATAATCACTCATCCTGCAGCATACATCCTCAATGCTGGACCTTTCGATGTGCAACACCAATTCTAAGCCAGATTGTCAGCTCAGCTTCTTAGTGTTTCGTTGGGTTCAAATCCAAAATCAGCAAAGTCTAAGCTGGCAAGCCTGTGGTGCTGATGGTGCACAGCAATGTCAAACACACCGACTCCCAATAGATTTAAACCCAGATAAAAAGTCGTTCTTTTAGGAAGGAGATGAGGAGAAATGTCTTTAGTCACAGGGTGGTGAATCTGTGGAATTCTTTCTACAGAAGGCCACGAAGGCAAAGTCAGTGGATATTTTTAAGGCAGAGATAGATATTGATTAGTACAGGCGTCAGCGTTTATGGGGAGAAGGGAGGAGAATGGGGTTAGGAAGGAGAGATAGATCAGCCATAATTGAATGGTGGAGTAGATTTTATGGGCCGAATGGCCTAATTCTATTCCTAATACATGTGACATGATCTATCCTCCCAAAAGACTAGGCTTGTATTCACTGGAGATTAGAAGGATGTGGGGGCTTCTTATAGAAACATATAAAATTGTAAAAGGACTGGAGAAGCTAGATGCAGGAAAAATGTTCCCAATGTTGGGTGAGTCCAGAACCAGGGGCCACAGTCTTAGAATAAAGGGTAGGTCATTTAAGACTGAGGTGAGAAAAAAACTTTTTCATCCAGAGAGTTGTGAATTTATGGAATTCCCTGCCACAGAGGGCAGTGGAGGCCAAGTCACTGGATGGATTTAAGAGAGAGTTAGGTAGAGCTCTAGGGGCTAGTGGAGTCAAGGGATATGGGGAGAAGGCAGGCACGGATTATTGATAGGGGATGATCAGCCATGATCACAATGAATGGCGGTGCTGGCTCGAAGGGCCGAATGGCCCCCTCCTGCACCTAATTTCTATGTTTCTATGTTTTTAAAGGGCAATAATATACTGTGTCTCAGGGTGCTGTTTTACCAATACCACAGTGTCCTGGACAATGTTCATCCGTTAAAGGACCGCTAATGCTGATCATCAGCTCACACTTTTTATGGGAGTTTGTTGTGGGCAAAATAGCAGCCAAGTTTCCTACAGTAAAACTGCAATGGAAGTTTATTAGTTGAGTGGCAAGATTTTTTTTCATTTAATTGATGCCTCTGTTTTACTAGGCACAGGGAGTATAAAGAAAACCTTACTTTTAAATAAATGGAGGGCAGTGTTCCAAATAGCATACGAGCAAGCTAGAATTGACCCTGAATAATACCGGGCAGATGAATAATAGCTTAAGGATAGCTAAATACAGAGGTGAAGTCATGCAAAGCTTCATATGGTGCGTTCACATCCTCCAAGGTGGGAGAAAGCTGAAAAAAAGAGGTGGGGGCAGGACAAAGCCTAGCAAGTGATAGGTGGATACAGGTGAGTGGGGTTTGACTCGTCTGCTGATTAATCCCCCAAACCTTCAGTCCTTCCACCACAACCATCTGCTTTCTCTGAGTAAGCCAGTTCTGAATAAAAGTCACCATGAATCCTATGCATCATAATCTTCTGGACCAGCTGACTATGAGGGACTTTATCAAATGGCTAAAATCCATGTAGACAACATCCATTGCCAAACCCTTATAGATCACCTTGGTCACCTCAATAAACTCAATTGAGTTCATAAGGCAAGACCTTGCAGACAAAGCCATGCGGACTGTTTCTAATTAAACACAAGGTGCTTGGGGCAAAGAAACATCAAGCAGTGCAATTTAGTTTAGTTTAGTTTAGTTTAGTTTAGTTTAATTTAGAGACACAGCACAGAAACAGGCCCTTTGACCCACCAAGTCCGCACCGACCATTGATCCCTACATAACAACACTACCCTACACACACACACTAGGGACAAGTTACATTTACCAAGCGAATTAACCTACAAACCTGTACGTCTTTGGAGTGTGGGCGGAAACCGAAGATCTCGGAGAAAACCCACCCAGGTCACGGGGAGAAGGTACAAACACCGTACAGACTGCATCCCGTTGTCAGGGTCTCTGGCGTCAGTAAGGCAGTAGCTCTACCACTACACCACTGTACAAGTTAAATCTAAGGTTATGGTCAGCAAGCTACAGAAATCTCCACTTCTGATCTCCACCACATAGGCAGGAATGACGCCTTGGAACTAAAGGTGGAGGAAATCATTGATGTTGATGGGAGAAGGCCGAAGGGGGTTTTGTAGATGTCAACGAGAATTTAAAACAGATTTCTATTTAATAGAAAGTCTGTTCATGGCTGGTTTACAATTTAGTTTTCCAATTCCTTTTAAATATTTACAGTCTTGTCCAAAGCCAGAGAGATGAAAACTTAGATTACAGTGTGGGCCGTTTTGTTACAAGATCAAGCAAGAACACAACTGGCTTCTGGCTAGCCTTACTTGGAAACCTAAGAGCTCCCAACATTGAAAAAAAAATATTTTATTAGAATCACTGTTTATTCAAGAATGCATAATACTTTTCGTTTAGTTCTCGATTAGGTTTGGGTTTCCATAGACTTACATTTTTTAACCGCCGTTGGCAAACAACAGCAAAAAAAACATAGTATTTCATATATTTATGGGGATGACAGTAGATGAATCTGGGAGAAAACAAGGTCAAATCCCATCATTTCAGGCCTCGAGCTGAAAGAAGTCTTAAAAATTGGAAGTAAAATGCTGAAATAAGCAGGTGCAACCACAAAACTGCCAGATTATTATCAAAACCTAGTGAATTCAAAGATAATGCATGGAAACAGGCCCTTTGGCCCATTGAATCCATGCCGACCATCGATCATCCGTTCACACTAGTTCTATATTATCCTATATTCTTATACACTCCCTACACACCAGGGACAATTTGCAGAGGCCAATTAACCTACAAACCTGCACGTCTTTGGGATATGGGAGGTAATCAGAGCACCCAGAAGAAGCCCACATGGTTACACAGAGCATGCAAACTCCACACAGACAGCACCCGTGGTTTCTGGTGCTGTGAGGCAGCAGCTCTAACTGCTCTACGCAGCAGCAGACCACGCATGAGTATATCAGGACATGCAACAGAGAAAAGAAACAGTGCAGAATACAGTGCTACAGCTACAGAGAAAGTGCAGACAATAGAAATGTGCGCAGACCGTAACGAAGTAGATTGGAAGATCGGGAGTTTATTGTTAGCAAATAAAAGGTCCATCCTTGTCCGATAACAATGGTGGTATTTGCTTTCAAGATTTTGTACCTTCTGCCTGACATGAGAGCGAAGAGAGAATGGGCAGGATTTGAGTGGTCGTTATGACTGCTTTCCTGAGGCGGTACAGATGCTGTAGATAGCGGGAAACTGTTTTACTTGATGGACGGGACTGCATACGCAACAACTGTTTAATTTCTCCTGGACTTGGGCAGAGCAGCGGCCATGATGAACTTTGAAGCATCTAGATGTAAATAAAAAATGGATATGGTGTATTAAGGGCAGCACAGTGGTGCAGCGGTAGATTGTGCCAGAGACCCGGGTTCGTTCCTCATTATTTTTTTCTTTATTTTTTCCGGAAAGGTTTTTTTATTGGATTTTTAAACAAATGTACAATTTACAAGAGAAGGTAGAAAGCTCAAACAATTAAAAAAAAAAACAATTAAACAAAATTCTCAAATTAAAATATTAACATTTTTATCTATAATATATTCAACCTCCTGCGGTGACCAGCGTTCACAGAAGGCCTCCAGAGTCCCCGTGGACACCGTGTGTTCCCTCTCCAGGGATCGTTCCTCACTATGGGAGCTGTCCGTTTGTACGTTCTCCTTATGACAATGTGTGTTTTGGTTGGTTGCTCTGGTTTCCTCCCACACTCCAAAGACATGCAGACTTGCAGGTTAATTGGCTCTGGTAAAATTGTAAATTGTCCCTACTGTGTGCTACTGTGGGTGATCGCTGGTCGGCGCGGACTTGATGGGAGGAAGAGACCTGTTTTTACATTGTATCTGTAAAGTTTAATGTCTAAATCTGTGAAAATTGGTAAGAAATTGTGGAATTTCCTTAATCTTATGGTGGTGGTGTGCTTTCATGGCCATGGTGCTAAGGTGGGTTAGACCAGGACTAACTATTGGTGGTATTCACACCTTGGAACTTACAACTTTTCCTTGTTTCAAGTTGCTCCTGCAACTCTTGGTTCTCCAGGAGGTACCAGTTACACGGGGACATAAGGCATTGCCCACGGCACAAGGGGCGAGGCACAAAGAGCGAATGCCTGAGTGACACAAGAGTCCTCCTTTGCGTATGTTCTGTGGAGGGAACTGGGTCAGTTCTCCACCGCACTCTGAAAGGCGTTGCAGCATCGATGGACCCGGCCAAATCGGCAGATGGACCTTTACGCACCTGAGAAACCTCAAACCCAATTCCAAGTGCCGACCAAGGCCAACGTACAACCAATGAATCAATGAGCATGTACTGACAAAGGGAAAACGCTCACCTCTAGCCTACTTACTCCTGCACAACTAGAAAGATGTAAGTCAACAACATAAAAGCAGACTTTTATGTTTAGTTGGCGTTATTTGCTGTTAAATTCAGACATGGTGCTTACATCCTGTTGTGTGAGTTACAGACTGAAGCAGTGAGATTAAGTGTGGAGTATGATCCTCCATGCTTTTAAAAACTAGGACATGCAAGCAATCATTAATCATCGCTTATTGTTACAGTTGGAGGCACCTGGAAGGTTTTCTCAGTGTTTGATGCAGGAAGTTCATCCAAGTCTTCATCTATTTTGAAGCCCCTGGGGAGATAAGAGAATAGTTGCTTCCTGAAGAAACTTTGTACTTGGGAACTAAAAAGGAGAGGGGAAATCAAATAAATTACTGTTGTAATATTCAGAGTATGTTTCCTACAGTGTGTGTTGGGAATATGGAAAATAAGACAAGGTACATGAGGTAGAAGTGTATCTATTTTAAGGGATAACTTCCTGAGTTATAGTCATGGATAATGCGATTTACGGGAGGGAGCAGAGTGAATGTGCTCTTGCTCAAAGCACCCGCTATTTATTTAAAAACTTTGCAAATAAATTAAAGTAAATAGAGTTATAAGTAAGCCATGAGTGTGAATGTCTCTGATTGGGTAAACAGGGGTTTAGTTTAGATCAGTTTCATTTAGTTCAGTTTAGTTTACTGTATTTGAGTTTAGTTTAGAGATACAGCGTGGAAACAGGCTCTCCAGCCACCGAGTCTGCACCAACCAAAAATCACCCAAACACTAGCTCTATCCTATACACTAGGAACAATTTGCAGAAGCCAATAAAAGCTGCACAAACCTTTGGAATGTACTAGGAAATCGGCCCACCCGGAGGAAAAGCGCGCAGTCACAGGGAGACAACTCCGTACAGACAACACCCGTAGCCAGGGTCGAAGCCGGGTCTCTGGCGCTGCGAGGCAGCAACTGTACTGCTGTGCCACTCTGCTGCCTTCATGATGACCACGGGATGCAAGCAGAAGCCTCCACGTGGGGCATCCCAGGCAATGCTGATGACAGAGACTGTACCACAGAGTGGAGACGTCTGGTAAAGGAAATAGAGACTTAATCTCTATAATATTTTGAAAGTGTTTAAGGCCGGACACGAGGAAGGAAGGATGATGACCCAGACCACAGCAGGAACAATCAGCAGGTCAGCCTACCATGTCGTGGGGAGAGAGGGAGAGGGAGAGGGAGAGGGAGGGGGAGAGGGAGGGGGAGAGGGAGAGGGAGGGGGAGAGGGAGAGGGAGAGGGAGAGGGAGAGGGAGAGGGAGAGGGAGAGGGAGAGGGAGAGGGAGAGGGAGAGGGAGAGGGGGAGGGAGAGGGAGAGGGAGAGGGAGAGGGAGAGGGAGAGAGAGAGGGAGAGGGAGAGGGAGAGGGAGAGGGAGAGGGAGAGGGAGAGGGAGAGGGAGAAGGAGAGAGGGGGCGAGAGGAAGAGAGAAAGAGAAGAGAATGGGAGAGGGAGCGAGAGGGGGAGAGAGAAAGGGAGAGAAAACAAACAAGCTGAGCTTATATCACTCATTAATGTTTCAAGTCTGACACTCTCATCAGAACTAAGAAAAGTTTCTTCCAATCAACTTGCTCACTGGAGAAATAGAATCACAACATCAGAGAAACCTGTGACTTCTGGCCCTCAAAAAAGCACTGAGTATTAATGCGTTAAAAGTTTCAGGCCTTGCGATTCGCTTGGTGAAATCATCTTTCCTCAAAAATCCTTTTACCTGACACCTTTATTGATTCTGCAAAATAAATCAAATTCTTCCTCGGCTCACAATCTCTCGAATAGTTTTATGTGCTTCTATTAAATCTTCCTTCAGCTTCCTGTGTTTATGTGTGTGTCTGTGTGCGCGTGTGTGTCTGTCTGTGTGCTTGTGTGTTTGTGTGCCTTTGTATGTGTGTGTCTGTGTGCGCATGTGTGTCTGTCTGTGTGCGTGTGTATGTACGTGTGTGCGCATGTGTGTCTGTGTGCGTGTGTATGCATGTGTGTGCGCATGTGTGTCTGTGTCTGTGTGCGCGCGTGTGTGTGTCTGTGTGCGTGTGTGTCTGTGTCTGTGTGCATGTGTATGTGTGTGTCTGTGTGCATGTGTGTGTCTGTGCGTGTGTATGTCTGTGTCCACGTGTGTGTCTGTGCGCATGTGTGTGTGTGTGTGTCTGTGTGCGTGTCTGTGTGCATGTGTATGTGTGTGTGCGCGCATGCGAGAGAGAGAAAGAGAGAGAGAAGTCCTATTACCATGCAAGTGCATTTCAACAAAAACAAAACACACGCTCACCACTGTGTGCCCAGAGAAATTTAGCACCAGTTTCACATCCAAGGAACTGTGTAGGTGCTGTTAATTCGGCAGTGCTGAGCAACTTGCCATTTCTCAGCTCTGAGTGATTCCCACAACACTCCAGTACAACACTGCTGAGCGAGGCATTGTCAGATGACCATCTTCAGATGAAAATGAGATCCACTCAGCCCTTTAGTGTGTAAACAATGTTACTTCTCAGAACAAAGACGAGTTTATGTTCTAAATCCCCAGCCAATGCCTAATCCTCAATTAATAACAAAGAAAAATAGATGATACTATTAACGTTGCAGCTTGTTGCAATTTTCTGGGTACAAACTGACTTCTACATTCCCATCAATGGATCACTAAGATTAAAAAGTACTCTACTGGTTGTTGTGAATCACTTTGGTTTGTCTACTGTTTCTGAATGACACCTTGTGAATTACTCATGTTCTGTTAGGCTTGTAAGATTGTACAGTAGAAAGATTTCTGTGGCTCGGTGAGAGGATTTGCAGACTTCCCTCAATCATCACTGATACCATCGTATCTGATCATAAGAAACCAGAAAGATATGAATATAAGGAGGCCATTTGGTCTCTTGTTTGCTCCGCCATCCAACCTACCATGGCCAGTTTTCACGGACTTTGCTGGCTTTACCTTGCGCTAAACGTTATTCCCTTATCATGTATGTGTACACTGTCAATGGATCGATTGTAATCATGTATTTTCTCTCTGCTGACTGGATAGCACTCAACAAAAGCTTTTCACTGTACACATGGCAATAAACTAAACTGAACTTAACTCAGTGCCATGTTCCTGCTCTATTTCCTTTAACTCTACATTCCGCTACTATCCAGTGATACCGTACAGACAGCGCCCGTGGTCAGGATCGAACCCACGTCTCTGGCGCTGCAAGGCAGCAACTCCACCACTGCACCACCATGCCACCCTGCTTCATGTACCCTGCTGTCCACGGAGTGATGGACCACAGGCATATGCTGTGTGCTGATGTGGAATTTAGTAATCACCTCTCAAATGTGCTGCAGCTCAGTAGGTGTGGAGATCAAAATAATTTCACATGCACCTTGGCCAGGAGGCTGCCTTCATGGGCCAAGTCTTCCGATGGAAAACAAGCATTTAAAACGTCTGCAAAATATTGAATTAATGCTAATCACCTCAGCAACGATGTGCGCAAGCAAGGAAAGTGTACCTGGAAAGTTAAAAACCAATAATCCTTCCCACAGTGTGTGGAAAGAATGCACGGCCTTAAACACTTTCAAAATATTATAGAGATTAAGTCTCTATTTCCTTTACCAGACGTCTCTACTCTAAAGACTAACAAGCCTTGGAATAATGCAAAATCTTTGTTAAGCTTTCATAATACACTCTCACTCACAGACATTTTGTTGATAGGAATATTTGGTCTCAGGCACCAATGCTCAGACTTGTATTAATTCTTTGCACACTATAATGGAAAAACTGCTGGTTTTAATAACCTCCAAAAAATATAAAACCAAGTCTATTGGGACCCCAGATAAATAGCTCACTAGTTCAAGCCCTGGCAAGGAATCCTTCTCGATCCTTCTTCTCCCATCATAGTTAAGGTTGAATAAAATGGAAGGTGATACAATCTTTGAATTGGCGCCCTCTTTAACTCTGGATTGACGCAAAACTGTGTTGGAAATTGCAACTATCTCAGGGTGACCCATATCTGGTTTATTCACAAATACACAAATCTCATCCAGTTGGCTGCTGCATACCTCTCAAAAATCTTTGGCTTTTATTTGAGAGAGTGTAAATACCAAATTCCATTTGCCACCACAGGGGCTGAGAGCGGGTTTGTAATGCCCCTGTCCCACTTAGGAAACCTGAACGGAAACCTCTGGAGACTTTGCGCCCCACCCAAGGTTTCCGTGCGGTTCCCGGAGGTTTTTGTCAGTCTCCCTACCTGCTTCCACTACCTGCAACCTCCGCCAACCACCTGCGACCTCCGGGAACCGCACGGAAACCTTGGGTGGGGCGCAAAGTCTCCAGAGGTTTCCGTTCAGGTTTCCTAAGTGGGACAGGGGCATAAGGATATGACCAGGAGGACAGAATTAGTTATGTTACCTGGTACCGCGGATTGCACACCAACACCTCTGCTTCCTTAGAAGGCTTAAGAAGTTTGGCATGTTCCCGTACAAATCTCACCAACTTCTGCATATGCGCCATTGGATGCATCCAAGACCACAAGAAATTGCAGCAAATTGTGGACGCAGCCCAGACCATCACACAAACCAACCTCCCTTCCATTGACTCCATTTATACCTCACATTGCCTCGGCAAGGCCAGCAGCACAACTCAAGATTGAGTTGCACCCTGGCCGCTTCCACTTCTCCTCTCTCCCATCGGGCTAAAGGTAAAGAAGTGTGGAAACGCACACCTCCAGATTCAGGGACAGTTTCTTTCCAAATGTTATCAGGCAAGTGAATCATCCAACCAGTTTCAGTTACGTTTCAGTTTAGTTTATTGTGACGTGTACCGAGGTACAGTGAAAAGCTTTTGTTGCGTGCTAATCAGTCAGCAGAAAGACAATACATGATTAAAATTGACCCTTTACTGAATAGGGAATAACGTTTAATGCAAGGTAAAGCCAGCAAAGTCCGATCAAGAATAGTCCGAGGGTTTCCAAAAAGGTCGATAGTAATTCAGTACTGCTTTCTGGTTGTGGTAGGATGATTTAGTTGCCTGATAACAGCTGGGAAGAAACTGTCCCTGAATCTGGTGGTGTGCCCTTTCACACTTCTAGAACTATAACTATTCCTCGACTAGACAAGAAACTAAACTGTACTGATTGTGACTCGGGGCCGGATGGCATTGTTTCTGGCCAAAGCTTCCTGTTGGCGTCGAGAATCTATCCTCCCGATTACTTGCCAAGGTGAATTCAATGTGCTGTACACCTAAGATTTTGCCAGTCGCTGCTAGATTAAGAATTCTGATTGCAATCTGGATATCAAGCTGTGGCGGCAACATGATTGCAACAAATGTCCAGAGGACATAGGCTTAAGGTGATGGGGAAAAGATTTAATAGGAATCTGAGGGGTAACTTTTTCACACAAAGGGCAGTGGGTGTATGGAATGAGCTGCCAGAGGAGCTAGTTGAGGCAAGGACTATTGCAAGGTTTAAGAAACAGAGAGGTACATAGATAGGACAGATTTAGAAGGATATGGGCCAAATACAGACAGATGGGACGAGTGTAGATGGGACATGTTGGCCACTGTGGGCAAGTTGGGCCAAAGGGTCTGTTTCCACGCTGTATGAATCTATGACTCCATCACTCCATGACTATGAATGGTGGAGCAGGCTCGGAGGGCTGAATGGTCAGCCCATGCTTCTATTCTTACCTATAAAGATTGACCAGGTTCTGTAAAGGACATTTCTACGCCCTACTTGATTTCTTCTCCTCACTTATACCAAGTGCAATATGTAGGGTATCACGGTGACTCAGCAGTAGAGTTGCTTCGTTACAGCACCAGCAACCCAGGGTGCTGTCTGTATGGAGTTTGCACGTTCTCCCCGTGACTACGTGGGTTTTCCCCGGATGCTCCTGTTTCCTGCCACACTCCAAAGACGAACATTAATCCAAAGATTAATTTGGCTTTGATTAAAATTGTAGATTGTCCCTGGTGTGTGTAGGATAGTGCTAGTGTACGGGTATCGCTGGGCGTCGTGGACTCGGTGGGCTGTAAGGCCTGTTTCCGCGCTGTATCTCTAAACTAAAGTAAAGTCTGTCCCTTGTTTGAGAGTCAGCCTGATCCTATAAATAGTCCGTAGCTTAAGGGCTGGAAAACTGATAGAAATGTTAAGAACTAACTCCAAAGTTCCAACTCACCGCTGAGAATTGGAGAGGCTTCAAACAGCCTTGTACATGGTAATCATTAATATCCCGCAGTACCTTTTGCTGAATGAAATAACATATATTAGTCATCACTGATAGAGGATGTTTAAAGCTTGTGTACCCTTACAGGACTGAAATGTACTGTTGGTGAGGGCCAGTGGTTGATAGTTTATCATTAGCAGTGTTTTATCACTACCAACTGCCCCCCAATCACCTCCCATCTTCTCTGCAACTTAAGCTGTTATCTTCTCCCTTTCCTCGCTCTGACAATGGATCTTGGACATGCAACATCTCTCTCCGCAGTTGTTGCCTTACCTGCTGAGTTTAGTTTAGTTTAGAGATAAAGCGCAGAAACAGGCCCTTCGGCCCACTGAGCCCGTGCTGACCAGCAATCCTCGCACATTAACACTGCCCTACAGACACCAGGGAAATTTATTTTGACATTTACACCAAGCCGATTGACCTACTAACCTGCACGCCTTTGGAGCGTGGGAGGAAAACGAAGATCTCGGAGAAAACCCACGTAGGTCACGGGGAGAACGTACAAACTCACTACAGACAGCACCGGTAGCCAGGATTGAACTCGGGTCTCCGGTGCTGTAAGGCAGTAGCTCTACTGCTGCGCCACCGTGCCGATTTTTTAATCTCAGACTTCTGGCATCTGCATTTTTTTAAATTACATTTCATCCACCACTATGCATGAGTTGTGGGCTCAATGGAGCCATTAGAGGGGCCTTGGATAGGTCACATTAAGGTAGCAGCCAGCATCCAATCACGAACAGGTTTATTGATACGTGGAATGCCTGGGGCTCCTTCAAGCCAAGAATGCAGCAATATAATCCTACATTTCCCAATTATTCTCTCATGGGCTCTGTTTAGATTTTCCATTAATTTCCCCTGGCCTTGTTTATTACTGAAATCATTTGTAATCGCAGCTTTGCTTTATTGATGTTAGTTCTGTTCCAGTTGCCAAGACACTTATAAGACATGATGCTTCCAATAGGAAACATAAAACTGGGAGCTTGGATGAGCTGCTAAAACCAATCAGCACACAAGGTGTAAGCAATTATGGACAATGTTATTGTATGTTTTGGCCACTTGGAGAGAAAATTAGGAGTCAACCTTACATTTAGACTTTATACTTTAGAGATACAGCGTGGAAACAGACCCTTCGGCCCATTTGCTCCACGCCAACCCACGATCAACCTGTACACTAACACTATCCTACACACTGGAGACAATTTACAATCTTTTACCAAAGCCAATTAACCCTACAAAGCTGTACATCTTTGGAGTGTGGTAGGGGGAAACTGGAGAATACCCACTTGGTCAAAGGGAGAACTTACAAGCTCCGTAAAGCCAGCACCCATAGTCAGGATCAAACCCGGGTCTCTAGCGCTGTAAGGCAGCAAATGTGCCACTGTGCCGCCCTTTACTCGAATGATTAATTTCATAACATAAAGGGTACTCTTCCCACCAGAGAATTTCTATTGTTAAAGAGACATAAATATTTGAGAATACATTGTTCCCCAAACTGATTGCAAATTTGGACTTTAGATCCAGTTTCTAGAATATGCTTCTCGTGACAAAATGCAGAATTATTTTTTTTCATTTTTATACCCCAAACTTTATCTTCCGAGGGAGAGGTGTAAAAGAGTTGAGGCAGAGATAGATAGATTCTTGATTAGTACAGGTGTCAGAGGTTATGGGGAGAAGGCAGGAGAATGGGGTTAGGAAGGCGAGATAGATCAGCCATGATTGAATGACGGAGTAGGCTTGATGGGCCGAATGGCCTATTTCTGCTCCTATCACTTATCACCTTATGACTTTATGACCTACACAAGCTAAAACCAAATAAAATTGCCCCGGGGCAGATTTTATTCCGAACATAATGTATGTAATTCTTCTTCGGCCCCCATCAGTCATGGCTGACCATGGGTGTCTCCAGGGTGTCATTCCCCATATGGAGGATGCCAGTAGTTCAGCGGGTCAGGCAGCATCACTGGAGAATGTAGATAGGTGACGCT
Organism: Amblyraja radiata; assembly: GCF_010909765.2. Lineage (NCBI taxonomy): Eukaryota > Metazoa > Chordata > Chondrichthyes > Rajiformes > Rajidae > Amblyraja > Amblyraja radiata. The sequence continues at coordinate 12,418,732 of NC_045992.1, read as the reverse complement.
TTGTGTTGGGACCCCAAGTTCAAGTTCAAGTGAGTTTATTGTCATGTGTCCCTGATAGGACAATGAAATGCTTGCTTTGCTTCAGCACACAGACTCGGGAGAGTGAAGGTTTGAGGCTTGTGCGGACAGACTCGGGAGAGTGAAGGTTTGAGGTTTGTGCGGACAGTTTTGTGCGTGCAAGTGAAACTCCGAAGATAGCATTGAAGAATATGTAACACGATATGTTCACAGTTCTGAAAACAAATATGTTGAAACAACAATTTTGGGACAGAATGTGAAGCCAGATGTGCTTGAAGCCTATGTGGAGAAGTAAATCATTAGAATGACTCATGCCTGGAGGTGGTATCTCAGAGTGCCAAATGTAACTGGCAGTGAAGAGCTCAATGAACAGAGGGACCAAGATATCCAGAGAATTAATGGTTTGAATGTTCCTGTGCATATTGGCGTAAATAGTTAACCATGCATAATTGTGTTCAAGTAGTTCATGGTCTGTGTGGGGTTTTTCGTTTGTTTTATAGAGTTTTATAGAGTTATGGTGGCACAAGGCGGCAGTGGTAGAGTTGCTGCCTTACAGCACCAGAGACCCAGGATCGATTTTGACTATCAGTAAGGAGTTTGTACGTTCTCCCTGTGACTGCAAAATTTGTACATGAAAAAAAAGGCCTAAATTGATGTTTCTGCTACAACAGAACTGCAAAAAAAGATAGCTTGCCAATAGTCCCAGGAAGGAGTGGGATAGAGGAAGGTTGGTGATATGCAGAACTAGATGGGGATGGGATAATGAGCAGGTGAAACAAGATGGATGGAAGGAGGGGGCGATGGGAAGGGTGAACAAATGGAGAAGAAAACTAGTTTTTTCAGAGCAAATGGCTGTGCTGTGGTTTGGGTTTGTGGCAACTGTTAATTGAATGTAATTTCATTTAGTAATATTAATTTTCACATAACGACTCTACCACAAATATTTCACCGTCTGCTAACCTGAGAGGCAGAAGTTTGATCTGAATGTTTAAGAAGGAGCTGCAGATGCTGGAAAATCGAAGGTAGACAAAAATGCTGGAGAAACTCAGCGGGTGAGGCAGCATCTATGGAGTCTGTAGAAGGGTTTCGACCCGAAATGTTGCCTATTTCCTTCGCTCCATAGATGCTGCCCAACCCGCTGAGTTTCTCCAGTATTTTTGTCTACCTCCTGTTTGATCTGAATGTCCAAGTTTGGGTTTTACCTGCTCTGTACCCACCCTGGAACCAGTCCAAACTCCAAGCAGTAGGGCTCACTTTAAGGTCGAAGGAGTTATTCTGGAGTTACAGGACAACCTGAAGATCTCGGAGATCTCATAATTCAACCGCGTTTCTGAACTTACAACTTGTTATTTTCCAATGGTCCGTGGATAGGAACGATTTAGCTGAGAGATACAACATGGAAATAGGCCCTTCGGCCCATCCAGCCCGTGCTGACCATCGATCGCCCGTTCACATGAGTTTCAGCATTATCTCACTTTCTCATCCACTCCTTACACGCTTGTGGGGCAATTGATGGAGGGCAATTGATGGAAGCCAATTAATCTACGAACCCAAGGGTTTTGGGGATGTGGGAGGAAACCGGAGCACCCGGAGGTAATCCGTCATGGTCATAGGGAGGACGTGCGAACTCCACACAAACTGAACGCAATGTCAGGATTGCACCGAAGATAGACACAAAAAGCTGGAGTAACTCAGCGGGACAGGCAGCATCTCTGGAGTGAAGGAATGGGTGACTTTCGTGTCGAGACCCTTCACCCTTGGTCTCTGGTGCTGTAAGGCAGCAACTCTATCAGCTGCGCCACTGTGCTACCCTCAAAGCGATTTGGGACAGGCGTGGGCAAATGGCACCAACTTGGATGGGGCATCATGGTCAGCATGGACAAATTGGGCTAAAGGGCCTTTCTCCATGTAGTATAACTCTCTGACCACTGCAAACACACACCATTGGCAGGGTGCAGTGAAGCAATGTTATTATTCCCTGACATTCAATAATCCGAGGATGCAGCGGATGTTATGTTTATGCAGCTTGCGAGGTCCCTGCACACAGCTGTGTTCTGCAGCTGGACTTAGAGAGTGCATGACAGTTGTGGCTTGGCTTGTGGTCTATAACATGCAAGCATTGATATTAAACAGCACGGCTTCATTGCAGCAGGAAACCTCCGGAGTATTGAACTAGAAAGTTTATGGGAGACGACAAAGTTGGAAAAGTGCTAAATATAAACTGCTATATCATTGTCACAATGAATAACCAAGAAAGAAAAATAGAGAAATTCTCCAATATCTCAAGATTATCCAACATTGTCCACCAGGCATCCATAACATAGATAAATATTTATTGATAACGGTGTCTCGGCTTCATGTGGATATGATTTGCATAAGAAATATCGAGCATCGAAATAATAAAGTTTTGCATTTATGTAACCTTGTCTTCAAATAGAAAGACTGCATGGATTATTATTGCCAACCACCTCCCACCAGTAAAACACAGATAGGAAAGGTTTAGAGAAGCGAGGTTGGCCAGACATCACTTCCCTGCAAGTGGGCAAGTGGGACTCGTTCCTTCAGGCAATATGGTCGGCATGGGTGAGTTGGGCCGAAGGGCCTGCGTTCATGTGGTGTAGCACTATGACTAATTGTGATGAGGATTCCTTGACCAGAAACATTAGTTCTATTTCTCTCTCCACAAAAGCTACCTAACCTCCTGAGTATTTTCAGTAACCTCGTTTTGATAGCATCTGTGGAGGAAAGGATTAGGTGACGTTTCAGGTCGAGACCCTCTCCAGAAAACTCTTCTTCTCGGCCGGAAATCTCACCTATTCTTTTCCTCCAGAGATGCTGCCTGAACCCGCTGAGTTACTCCCGATTTTTGCGTCTATCTTCGGTGTCAACCAGCATTTGCAGTTCCTTCCTGCACCTTTGTTTCGATTTGCAACATGTACCGTATTTTAGCTTTGCCGTGACCAGTAATTATTAGCGGACATTTTCCATTGGGTTGCAGTTTACCTTTAGCCTGTCAGTCCTTCACAGAAATAACACTTCATGTAATCTTAGCACTTGAGTATAAAGCTATGACTAGGCAGGAAAACAGGGAAAGATGGACCAGCTTGCCAATATGTAGCAGGTTTCCAGATACTTAAGGTTAGATGAAAACAGGCCTTTCGGCCCACCAGGTTTATTCTGACCAGCGAATGCCCATTTACCTAATCTTACATGAATCCCATTTTATTCTCCACACATTCTCATCAGCTTTCATTATATTGGCCCTTGCCCTACCTGCTCAAACAAGAAGCGTTTGGTTAAGAAGGAACTGCAGATGCTGGAAAATCGAAGGTACACAAAAATGCTGGAGAAACTCAGCGGGTGCAGCAGCATCTATGGAGCGAAGGAAGGGTTTGAAGAAGAGTTTCAGCCCAAAACGTTGCCTATTTCCTTCGCTCCATAGATGCTGCTGCACCCGCTGAGTTTCTCCAGCATTTTTGTTTACCTAAGAACCATTTGGTAATTGGTAATAGGTTAGTATTGGTTGGTATTGGATTATTATGTTAGGGGAGACTATGTGTTCGGCACGGACTAGAGGGGTCGAGATGGCCTGTTTCCGTGCTGTAATTGTTATATGGTTATATGGTTATATGGTTATTATTGTTATATGTACCGAAATACAATGAAAACTGTATTTGGCTACTTCAGACAATGCTTTTGTACAATCAAGTCATGCATAAGATAGTGCAACGAGAAAAATACCAGAGTGCAGAATATAGTGGTGCAGCTTTATAGTGATTACAACTACAGATAAAAAGTATAAGGCCCGCATTGGGAAGATTGGGGTTACACCCAAGCTTATGGGGCGATCGTTCAGTAGTCTCATACCTCTTCTGATGCAGCTAGTCATAGAGCCTTCGGCCCAACTTACCCACACCAGCCAACTTGTCCCAGCTGCACTAGTCCCACCTGCCCGCGTTTGGCCCATATCCCACCAAACCTCTCCTATCCCTGTACCTGTAGAACTGTTTCTTAAATGTTGGGATATTCCTAGCCACAACCACCTCCTCTGGCAGCTTGTTCCATACACCCACCACCCTTTGTGGGAAAAGGTTACCCCTCAGATTCCTATTAAATCTTTTCTCCTTCACCTATAGCCTATGTCCTCTGGTCCTCGATGCACCTACTCTGGACAAGAGAGTCTGTGCATCTACCCGATCTATTCCTCTTGAATTTGTCCACCTCTATAAGATCACTTCTTTATTCTCTCAACATAATTAAAGCATCACACCAGTGTTACATTCCAGCCAAACTCTTTTAGGGGCTCGACACTCTTCCGAATGTTCAGAGAATTGGGCGTGACAGTCCAGCCTGGAGAAGCAGCCACTTCACCTGTTTGTTGAGTAATGTTCCTGCATGGATTGTTGCAGCTGATCCAGTGCCATCTCATTTTAAGAGCATAATTAAACAAAAGTGGGAGCAGGGAGGCAGGCCATACTGCACTTCTAGTCTGTTCTCCCATTTCATAAGATCACCTTTGACCTGTTTGTCTTTGACTCAATGTTCTACCTGTTCTCCATAACCTTTCACCCCCGCACCAGAGGTCAGGAGTTGCTAGGAGCATTCTACGCCTGTCAAACGGTGCTGGGATCAGGTGTTTCAATATTTGAACTTGACACCTTCTTAAATGTGAAAAGATTCTTGAAAAATCTGCTGTGAGGAATGTTTGAGAACTTTTTAATTCTCATCGATTTATTTTACTTCCCTGTCTCGCAGAAGAGGAGACAAAGAGATGAAGCAATTCTCAGAGGACTGTGGTGCTCACTGACCAGTCCTCGTGGAGCTGTCCAGCACAGAAACAGGCCCTTTGGCCCACCATGTCTGTGCCGACCTTTGCACACATTTACACTTGTAATGTTTCGGGAGCAAATCTGTGGAGAAACTTTCAAAAAACAAAGGACATCACTTTTACTGATGAATATTGTCAAGCTAATTAACAAATGTGACCATATCAGGGATGCTAACTTACAGAGTTTATTATAAAATGATGTACTCCCAGTGAAATAGCCTTCCCAAAAGGGATCAATTTTAGAAAGTCAGGCAAGCAAATGTCTGGGCTAGTGTGTGCAGGAGTGGCACGGTGGTAGAGTAGTAGCCTTACAGCGCTAGGGATCCGAGTTCGATCCTGACAAAAGGTGCTGTCTGTATGGAGTTTGTACGTTCTCCCCGTGGCCACATGGGTTTTCTCCGGGTGGTCCGGTTTCCTTGTAAATTGTAAATTGCCCCCAGTGTATAAGATAATGCTATTGTACGGGGATCGCTGGTCAGCACAGACTCGGTGGGCTGAAGGGCCTGCTTCTGCACTGTATCTCTAAAGTCTAAGCTCTCTGATGTCTCCCTGATGTACTAAACTCGCTGGCTCGGGAAATACAGTAATAGTCATGACCAAGTTACAGGATTATGTCTAAAACCAGAAACCTTACCATAGCTTTGCAATTTGCTACTCTGGCCACTGTGAGTGATTGCTTTGCTCGAGGGGAACTCAGTCATTTGAAGTGTAAAAATAGAAAATTAAATAAAAAGTTGGCAGTAAGGCAGTCCGATGATTATTGCACAAGTTGCTTTGTTAATTCATAAGTGAGCATTGAAATATGGGAAGGGCACACAGAGGGCAGAACCTAAATCAATTCAAAGGACAACTAGTTTTATTATGTTTGTCAACTTTATTTTAAAACAGCCTACATGTGATGAACTTTTGCAAACACACGACAACCATGTTCTAATCAGCAAGATGCCACAATAGTAATATCAATCGGAAAATAACGGGTAGAATCATTCAACTATAGTGGCATGGGAAGTTAGTCAATCTATCAAGTTTATGCTGGATCCCAGCAGACCATAGTCAAAGTATTGAGGGATATGGATCACATGCGGGCAGAGGAGATTAGTTTAACTTTGGCATCATGTTCGACATAGATATTATGGGCCGAATGGCCTGCTCCTGTGCCGTGCTGTTCTACTTTTGATGCTTTATTTACGAGGAGGTTTACGAGAATGATCCCAGGAATGAGTGAGTTAACGTATGATGAGTGTTTGACGGCACTGGGCCTTTACTCGCTGGAGTTTAGAAGGATGAGGGGGTACCTCATTGAAACTTACCGAATAGTGAAAGGCTTGGATAGAGTGAATGTGGAGAGGATGTTTCCACTAGTGGGAGAGTCTAGGACCAGAGGTCATAGCCTCAGAATTAAAGGACGTTCCATTAGGGAGGAGATGAGGAGGAATTTCTTTAGTCAGAGGGTGGTGAATCTGTGGAATTCATTGCCACAGAAGGCTGTGGAGGCAAAGTCAGTGGATATTTTCGAGGCAGAGAGTTATGGGGAGAAGGCAGGAGAACGAGATTCAGAGGGAAAGATAGATCAGCCATGATTGAATGGTGGAGTAGACTTGATGGGTCAACTGACCTAATTCTGCTCCTATTACTGATGAACTTATGAACACTATTTTTCTCTGACCCATTCTCCTGCCTATCACATGCACCTCTATATATTATTCTCCCTCATGTACATGTCCAATACCCACCTACCATATTCTGTTTACACCACACTCAAAAGGATAACTAGAATGAAGATGCGAGTTCCAAATCATAGCTACACCACCTAAATATTTATTTCCCTCACATCTCCACTGTAGTTTTGTCCAATATTTTAAATAGGCTTCCCCTGTTTTTGCTTAACGTTGTTTGTAGGGACAATGTTAACCAACACTTCAGATGGTGCCAAGCCTAAAATACGTATGCATGTATACTTACAATGTTTACTTACAAAATTCTTAAGGGGTTGGACAGGCTAGATGCAGGAAGATTCTTCCCGATGTTGGGGAAGTCCAGAACAAGGGGTCACAGTTTAAGGATAAGGGGGAAGTCTTTCAGGACTGAGATGAGAAAAACATTTTTCACACAGAGAGTGGTGAATCTCTGGAATTCTCTGCCCTTGTGGCTAAGGGGATCAGGGGGTATGGAGAGAAGGCAGGTACGGGATACTGAGTTGGATGATCAGCCATGATCATATTGAATGGCGGTGCAGGCTCGAAGGCCTACTCCTGCACCTATTTTCTATGTTTCTATACTTTGTATACTTTGGGCAGCTTGGTGGCGCAGTGGTAGGGTTGCTGCCTTACAGCGCCGGAGACCCGGGTTCAATCCTGACTATGTGTGCTATCTGTATGGGGTTTGTACGTTCTCCCTGTGACCTGCATGGTTACTCTGGGTGCTCCGGTTTCCACCCACACTCCAAAGACATACAAGTTTGTAGGTTAATGGCCTTCGGTAAGATTGTAAATTGTCCCCAGTGTGTGAAGGATAGAGTTAGTGTGCGGGGATCGCTGGTCGGTGCAGACTCGGTGGGCCGACGGGGCCTGTTTCCCCACTATATCTCTAAACTAAAAACTAAACATGACCAGAAAAGGTCTCTCCATTTTGAACATTTCAGGGGCTTTGACAGCATTATGGAATAACATCATCTCCAATCACCAGGACCCAGTGCTCCAAGCCCACTGGATAGTAGAGACCTATTGGCTGACATATTTCAGTTTAGGGTCAGGTTTAGGTTTATATTGTCACAAGTACAGGGAAAAGCTTTGCGTGGCACGCTATCCAAACAGATCAGATATACCATGGATAAATACAATCAAATCAAACTCAAGTACAATAGATATAGCAAAGGGGAAGATACAGAGTGCAGAATATACTTCTCAGCATTGTAGTGCTTCAAGTCCTTTGTCTGCAATGGGTAGAGGTGAATCAGACAGTACCCTGGCTTATCGAAGGACCGTTCAGAAGCCTAATAACAGAGGTGGATATGTATAATAGGCCAATAAAGACTATCGAGATATGCAGTGAGTATATCAGTTCTATAAGTAGATATACAGTAAGTAACACAGTTCTTGACAATCTGCAAAATGACCACCAAGATTGGGGGAGTGATCATCTTGGTTCAGTAATACTGCAGGGTAGTCTGCTGCAGACAGTTGCTGCATTTTAATTGATCCACCACTGCTAAACTTTCCCCCCTGATCATAAGACCAGGTTATCAATCAGACAAGGGGGTGGGAATGAGCTACTTTTCCCTCAATTGTTAGGGTGACGAACAAGCACAATGGATACTATAGTTTAGTTCAGTTTAGTTTAGAGATACAGCGTGCAAACAGGCCCTTCAGCCCACCTAGACCAGCGATCCCCATACATTAGCACCATCCTACACACGAGGGACATTTTACAATTTTTACCAAAGCCAATTAACCTACAAGCCAGCACGTCTTTTGAATGTGGGAGGTAACCGGAGCACCCGGAGGAATCCCACGCGGTCACGGGAAGAACATGCAAACTCCATACAGACAGCACCCATAGTCAGGATCAAACCCAGGTCTCTGGCGCTGTAAATGGCCTGTCCCACAAGCTATTTTTCAGGCGACCACAGGTGACTAGGCTGTCCCCACATGGTCGCCAGGGTGTCGCCTGTAAGGTCGTGAGTAGTCTCCTCAGTCGCCCAAAGAGACGTAGCGTCTTTCTGGTCGCCGCTGGATTTCCAACATTTCGGAGGTAATCGGCGACAGTGGGTTTGGCGCCAATGAGCGTAGCTTGACTTCTCCTGACGTAGGTGCTGTCGTAGTTGTCGTCAGGTTCACGTAGGTTGCCGCCGGTGATGACTTTGGGATTTTTTTTGTTGTTAAAGTAATGATTCTATTTCAAATTTTATGCCGAAGGGGGTGGTCCAGTCGCAGGTTTTTCAGCGACCTGTTACTACTATGACAATCGCCGGCAGTCACCCAAAAATAGCCTAAGTGTGACAGGCCCTTAAGCCAGCAACTCCACTGCCATGCCGCGATAGGCATGGACCTTCTTTGGTTGAGTTCAATGCTAATATCTATTCAAGAGGCTCTGGGCCTCATCCATTCCACCTGGCGACATTAATTTATCCAAGGACCTGCCTAACACAACCAAGAACCCTGCCTGTTTTGATTAATAGTCATTCCAAAATGGTTGCAGGCAACAACTGCTGAGCTGGGCTTGGCAGATATCTGCAAAGGGAAAGCTGAATGAAACTCCGTGCTGGCTTAATCAGCAAAATTCTAATTAATACTAATCTCCATGTATCGACCTCAGTTCAAAGGTTCTTTGTTTAAATTGCCAAAACTATAAAGGGCCTCAAGTCAGAAATCAGAGACAAGAATAGTCCGCATTACTCATTGCTTTCAGTTGCTGGAGAAACCTTCGTCTGTGGATATTGGTCTGTCTGGTGTAATTGTTACTTATGAGTCAGAAAAATAATCGCTTTATGATATTTTCTGGTCTTCCAAAAATAATCTTAATACATATCATCTTACCATATGGGCCTGAGACGCTGGCTTGCAGCTTATAAACTGTTTAAGAGTTTCATCATGGTCATGGTATTTCTGGGCTAACACTTTAATGGTAAAAATCTGGTCCACTCTGGAACAACAAGGGTGGCTCATTTTTCTTCCCTCCTTTGCGATCAGCTATTAATGCACTCTCTCCTAGGGACTGACTCATAGCGCAAATTGGTCAGACATTTCCTAGCCCATACAGAGACTGGGAGCAACTCCTCTGCCCGTGGTCACAGTGGGAGCTTCATGCCTACCTGAACAACCTTCACTTCACACAAGGATATTCCCTCAGTTCATCCATCATAAACAGATCCCACTAACTGACGAGCGATAGACGGCACTGGGCTGATACTCTCTGGAGCTTAAAAGAATGAGAGGGGGACCTCATTGAAACGAACATAATAATGAAAGGTTTGGATGTGGAGAGGTTGTTTCTACTAGTGGGAGAGTCTGGAATTTCTTTAGTCAGAAGGTGATGAATCTATAGAATTCTTTGCCAGAGATGGCTGTGGAGGCAAAGACAGTGAATATATTTATGTTAAGAGATAGATAGATTTTTAATTAGTACAGGTGTCAGGGATTATGGGGAGAAGGCAGGAGAAAGGAGGGATAGATCAGCCATGATTGAATGGCAGAATAGACTTGATGGGCCAAATGGCCTAATTCTACTTCTATCACATGATCTTATGATCACTCCCGCCGCAGTTGACTTGAAGGTGGTCCCCGAGTGTTTCCCCCATCCGCACAGTCAGATCTTCATACCAAGTACCAACCACTCTCCATGTCTCTGAAATATGAGATATAATATCAGTCCTAAAGTCCCCACCGAGTCCACCCTGACCAACGGTTTCCCGCACTCATTAACACGATCCTGCGCTTGCAAGGGACAATAGACAATTATACCAAGCCAATTAACCTACAAACCTGCATGTCTTTGGAGTGTGGCAGGAAACCGAAGATCTCGGAGAAAACCCACGCGGTCGCGTGGAGAACCGATAAACTCCATACAAATAGCACCTGTAGTCAGGATCGAACCCTGGTCTCTGGGACTGCAAGAGCTGTGAGGCAGCAACTCTACTGCTGCACCACCGTGCCACCCAGCTTCTTTTATAACTTTGAAACGGAGACCTCCATGTCCGATTTCACACAGTTTAATTAAAAACAGTGCAGGTAGTTCTGCTATAATGTGATAGTTGAGTTCCTAAAAAATCCTCGTGTTATTGAAAATCGCATTATAAAAACATTGTTGTCAATGAGGAAAAGAGCATTAGGAGCTAGAATCATAATAACAATGTGTTTTCGCCATAGGATATATGAAACTAAATGTATTTATAATTATTTTTAAATCTCTTACCTCGACGGAGATGTGATTTTTTTTTTCCCGTGTCGTATCTCTGTCCGCACGGTAGCCTAACATCGAGGAGTTGGCGGCCTCTGCTGGAGATCCACCTCTGAGCTCCAACTGCGGGAGCCTGCGGACTTTAACATCACGGAGCTCGCGATCCCTGGTTAGAGACCGACTTCGGGAGCTCCCAGCCGCAGGAGCTTCGACCGCCCCAGAGCGCGGGCTTCGACCGCCAGCTGTGGGAGCTTCGACCGCCCCGACGAATGGTTTGACTGCCCCAACTGCGAGAGAAAAATGAGGGAAGAAGATTGGACTTTTTTGCCTTCCATCACAGTGAGGAATGTGGGGAATGCACTGTGGTGGATGTTTATGTAACTTTTATGTAGTTGTGTGTCTTGTTGCTTTTTTTTTTAGTATGGCTGAATAGTACTACAAATATCATTGTATCTTAATTAGTACACGTGACAATAAAAGACCTTTGAAACTTATGAAACCTTTGAAGTGTCTCCCTCAGTTAATATATTTCTTCAGCTCTTCCCTTCCTCATTCCCTCTCAACCATTACCATATCTTCCCCTAATCCATGTTTATGCAGCAGAGTCAATTTGGTGTCTACGAAAGTAGCCAGTGATAGATTCGAATGGACAACATATTCTGGCTTTGCCAATGATAAGCACATGCTTATGTCAGAGAACATAGAGTAGATCAGCGTAGCATTGGAACAGGCCCGCTCCTTGTCTGGGCCAAACATAAAGCCAAGTTAAGCTGGAAAGAGTGCAGAGAAGATTGACGAGGATGTTGCCAAGACTTGAAGGCCTGAGCTATAAGATGTTGGACAGGCTCAGACTATATTCCTTGAAGCGCAGGAGGATGCGAGGGTGAACTTATATAAGATCATGAGGGGAATGGTTAGGGTAAATACACAGTGTCTTAAACCCAGAGTAGGGGAATCAAGAACCAGGGGACTATGGTTTAAGGTGAGAGAGGAAAGATTTAATAGGAAGCTGAGGGGCAACTTTTTCACACAGAGGGTATGAGCTGTCAGCGGAGATAAATGAGGCAGGTATAATAATATTTAAACAACTTTTGGACAGGTACAACAATAGGATAAGTTTGGTGGAAAATGGGCCAAATGCAAGCAGGTGAGACTAGTGTAGATGGGGGCATATTTGTCAACATGGGCAAAGTGGGCTGAAGGGCCTGTTTCTGTTCTGCATGACTCTATGACTCCAAACTAATCTCACCTGCCTGCATATGATCCAGATCCCTCCATTCTCTGCTTATCCAAGTAAATGCCATGGACATATACTGAAGACCTTCACCCACAAATAGTTGTGCCTCAAGGAAACAGAACTTTAGTCCCACTGAACCTACCTATACCTACCATCAACTGCCCATTTACACTAATCCTATCCTTATCTAGTTTTTTTGTATTCTCCCCACATTCTCAATAGCTCCTCCTAGATTATATCATTCATATTGAGCCAAAGGCTGGTGATTCTGAGGAATTCATTGCCACTGAAAGCTGTGGAAGCCAAGTCAATGGATATTTTTTAGGCAGAGATTGCTAGATTCTGGATTAGTAAGGGTATCAGGGGTTATGGGGAGAAAGCAGGAGAATAGGGTTGAGAGGATAAGATAGATCAGCCATGATTGAATGGTGGATTTGGTGGGCTGAATGGCCTAATTCTGCTCTTATAACATGAACTTATGAACCAATTCATAATGGAATCAAGGGATATGGCCAGTCACCAATTTACCCACCAACGTTTATATAGTTCGGGGTGTGGAAGAAAACCTGAGCACCCATGGGACATGGGACACCCACACTGTTGCAGAGAGAGCAGGCAAACTCCACACGTACAGCACTGAGGTCAGGATTGAACCTGAAACTCTGCATTGTAGAGGCAGGGACTCTACTATCATCACCATACATTGAGAATGATTATGAGAGAAGTGCCTTGCTCTCAGCTTGCAGTTCCTGAGTGGTTGGTGACTGAACTATGGATAGGAAGGGTTTAGTAGACAATGGGGCAAATGTAGGCAAATGGGACCAGCTCAATGTGCCAACTTGGTAGTCAGAGTGGCACAGTGGCGCAGAAGGTAGCAGAGTGGCGCAGCGATAAAGTGTTGCCTTACAGCGCCAAAGACCCAGGTTCGATCCTGACTACAGGTGCTGTCTGTATAGTGTTTGTATGTTATCTCTGTGACCACATGGGTTTTCTCCATGTTCACCGATTTCCTCCCACACTCTAAAGACATACAGGTTTGTAGGTTTATTATGTTCGGTAAAATTGTAAATCATCCCTAGTGTGTAGGATAGTGCTGGTGTATGGGTGACCACTGGTCAGCGCGGACTCAGTTGGCCATAAGGTCTGTTTCCGTTCTGTATCTCTAAAGTCTAGTCTAAAGACAAGGTGGGCCAAAGGGCCTGTTTCTATGCTATAGAAACATTTTAAAAGCTGCAGCAGTAGGCCATTCTGTCCTTCTAGCCAGCTCTGCCATTCAATATGATCATGGCTGATCATCCAGAATCAGTATCCTGTTCCTGTTTTCTCCCCATATCCCTTGATTCCATTTGCCCCAAGAGCTATATCTAACTCTCTCTTGAATATATCCCGTGAATTGGCCTCCACTGGCAGAGAATTCCACAGATTCACAACTGGGTGAAAAAGTTTAACCTCACCTCAGTCCTAAATGTCCTACCCCTTATTCGTAAACCGTGACCCCTGGTTCTGGATTTCCCCCAAGGTGGGGAACATTGTTCCTGCATCTCTATGGCTCGACACCTCGCCCTCTGAATCCTGCCACATCTCTTTCAGGAGCTTCAACACCTGACTCCCCTAACACCAGTCGACAGCCCCAGCTGAGATAAAAAAAGATGAACCCAGTGGCGAGTTGTGTGGCTGTGTCAATGCTGAGTGCTAGCAGCCTGCTCCCAGCTTCAGGTAATTCAATCAGCATGTCTCATCAGCCAGAGGCATTGTTTTTGCTTCAGGATTTATTTTTATAGTCTTATCTCCTGCATGGTAGCTGGGCCACATAAGCGCTGGCATTTCGAAACGTCTGCTGTCCATTATAAAGCCCTCATCCCATTCTTCCCGGCATTCCATGGCTGTCAGCTCCGTTTAGCATTTAAAGCTTTTCGTCTTGTTATTTTGCAAACTTTTTCTCTGTGTAGACATGAATCTTAATATATCCTTGGATTAGGCTTGCACCAGCTGTTTCTCATCTCCCAGCTAGGTATGTTTTTGTAATTAGTTTGAATCTTATTTTTCAATAGTTTGTATTCCACCTTCGTCATCAATATCTCTTTTTATTTTATTGCTGGATTTTATTTAATTGCCTTTGTCTTTCAAATCCAACTATTTCAAATGCTGCCTGTGAACTTAAGTGGGTCCTTTTTTTGTGTGTTTTTTAATGATGTGAGTAGATAAACCATTTTGGGCTCGGAGGCACAGCTGGTAGAGCTGCTGCCTCGCAGCCTGAGAGACCAGGGTTCGATCCTGACCTCGGGTGCTGTCTGTGCAGAGTTTGCACGTTCTCCCTGTGACCGCGTGGGTTTCATCTGGGTGCTCCGGTTTCTTCCCACATCCCAATAACGTGCGGGTTTGTACTATAAACAGACCTCCCTTTAAATAAACTGCTCCTAATGTGCAGGGAGTAGATGAGAAAGTGAGAAAACATAGAACTAGTGTGAACGGGTGATCAATGGTCGGTACGGACTCAGTGAGTCGACAGGTCTATTTCTATGCTGCATCTCTAAACGTTGGCACAGCAGTAGAGTTGCCATCTTACAGCGCCAGAGACCTGGGTTCGATACTGACTGCGGGTGCTGTCTGTACGGAGTTTGTGCGTTCTCCCCGTGACCTGTGTGGGTTTACTCTGAGATCTTCGGTTTCCTCCCACACTTCAAAGACGTACAGGTTTGTAGGTTAATAGGTTTTGATAAAATTGTAAATTGTCCCTAGTGTGTGTAGGATAGTGTTAATGTGCAGGGATCACATAGAAACATAGAAAATAGGTGCAGGAGTAGGCCATTCGACCCTTCGAGCCTGCACTGCCATTCAATATGATCATGGCTGATCATCCAACTCAGTATCCTGTACCTGCCTTCTCTCCTACCCCCTGATCCCTTTAGCCACAAGGGCCACATCCCTCTTAAATATAGCCAATATAGCCACTGGCTGGTGTGGACTCGGTTGGCCGAATGGTCTGTTTCCATGCTGTATTGCTGTAACTAAAGTAAACTACCTCTAAACGAAACTGTATCTCTAAACTAAACTAAACTAAACTAAACTAAACTAAACTAAACTAAACTAAACTAAACTAAACTTTGCTTTTCAGCCCTTTGGGGCCAGGAGGGGATGCTGCTGGAGTCTAGTTTCAGTGGTACAAACCACTGAGCCAAGTGGTGCAGGTACCACAAACAGTCCCGTGCCTCTCCTGGTTGTTGTTCCATGCCAAGCATCACAAGGTGCTTAATAAAAGCAGCATGTCACCACCATGATAATTATGGTCAGACAAAGACTTATGCCCAATATAAATCTCTATGGATAATTTCAGGGTGAATGTTGCATTTTGTAGTGGATACAGGTTCATAAGTTCATAAATTCTAGGAGCAGAATTAGGCCATTCGGCCCATCAAATCTACTCCGCCATTCAATCGTAGCTGATCTATCTTTCCCTCTCAACCCCATGCTCCTGCCTTCTCCCCATAACCCCTGACATCTGTACTAATGAAGAATCTGTCAATTAAAAATATCCATTGACTTGGACTCCACAGCCTTCTGTGGCAATGAGTTCAACAGATTCACCACACTCTGACCAAAGAAATTCCTCCTCATCTCCTTTCTAAAGGCACATCATTTTACTCTGAGGCGATGGCCTCTGGTCCTAGACTCTCCGACTGATCAATGTTCTATTTTTTCTTAATTTGGGCATAGGCTGCCCATGTCCAAATGCTCAAAGAAGGCAGTGGTGAGTTGTAGCAGTAAGCCACTGCCAAGCTTCTGGTGAAGGGACTCCCACATTGTACGTAGGGAGCGGGTTCCAGGATTTAGTCTCAGGCAGGGGTACATTATCAATCCTTGATGATATGAGACTTGGAGGGGAAGGTGTAGGTGGTGGTGTTCACATGGACCTGCTGCCCTTGTCCTTCTGAGTGGTAGAGGTCACAGATTTAAGGGGCAGCTCGAAACAAGGGAATGCAGATGCTGGCTTAGAAAAAAGGACACAAAGTGCCGGAGTAAATCAATGGGTCTGGAAAACATGGATAGGATCTGAAGGAGGGTCCTAACCCAAAATGTCACCTTTCCATGTTCTCCAGAGATGCTGTCTAACCTGCTGAGTTACTCTTTTTTTAAGGAGAAGCTGTTGGAATAGGCAAGTGGAAAAGTGTGTAACTGAAGTGCATTTTATAGATGGGACCCACTTTGGTCTGGTGATGGAGGGAATGACTGCTTAGATTGGTGGAATGGGCAACCAAGGGAACTGAAGATAAACACAAAGAGCTGGAGTAACTCAGCAGGACAGGCAGCACCTCTAGAGAGAAAGAATGGGTGATGTTTCGGGTTGAGACCCTTCTTCAGACTCATGTCCCGCTGAGTTACTCCAGCTTGTTGTGGCTATCTTCGGTTTAGACCAGCATCTGCAGTTCATTCCTAAACCACCAAGAGAACTGGTTTACTTGAGAAAGCTTTGAACCACTTGAGCATCATTGGATCTCCATGTCCAGGCAAGTGAAGAATAACCCATTGCACTCATGACAGATACCTTGCGCAGTAGATTTGAGATGTCAGGAAGTAAATCTCTTGCCACAGGTTAACCAGTGTCTAAACTGTTGTTGTATTGAATGTGGCAAATTGAATTGAGCTTCTAGTCAAGGAGGATTCTCTCGAACTTCTACAGGTGCACAGTAGAGAGCATGCTGACCAGTTGCATCGTGCCTTGGTACGGCAACCTGAGCGCCCTGGAGCGGAAAAGGCTGCAAAAAGTCGTAACCACTGCCCAGTCCATCATCGGTTCTGACCTCCCCATCATCGAGGGGATCTATCCCAGTCACTGCCTCAAAAACATAGAAACATAGAAACATAGAAAACAGGTGCAGGAGTAGGCCATTCGGCCCTTCAAGCCTGCTCCGCCATTCGATATGATCATGGCTGATCATCCAACAGTATCCCATCCCTGCCTTCTCTCCATACCTCCTGATCCCTTCAGCCACACGGGGCACATCTAACTCCCTCTTAAATATAGCCAATGAACTGGCCTCAACTACCTTCTGTGGCAGAGAATTCCACAGATTCACCACTCTCTGTGTAAAAAAATGATTTTCTCATCTCGGTCCTAAAATACTTCCCTCTTATCCTTAAACTGTGACCCCTAGTTCTGGACTTCCCCAACATCGGGAATAATCTTCTGCATCCAGCCTGTCCAACCCCTTAAGAATTTTATAAGTTTCCATAAGATCCCCCCTCAATCTTCTAAATTCTAGCGTGTACAAGCCGAGTCTATCCAGTCTTTCTTCATATGAAAGTCCTGCCATCCCAGGAATCAGTCTGGTGAACCTTCTCTGTACTCCCTCTATGGCAAGAATGTCTTTCCTCAGATTAGGAGACCAAAACTGTACGCAGGTACCTGCACCGCTTGGCTCAGTGGTTTGTACCACTGAAACAAGGCTCTAGCAGCATACAGTAAAAAGGCTGGCAGCATCATCAAGGACCTACACTATCCTGGCCACACACTCATCTCTCAGGTGAGCCTCAGATAATACTTGGTGGTCCATCCAATTTGATCTTTATGATTAGGAAGGAACTGCAGATGCGTTTACACCGAAGATAGACTCAAAATGCTGGGACAGGAAGCATCTCTGGAGAGAAGGAATGGACCACGTTTTTGGTCGAGACTGTTAACGTGTCTATCTTCAGTTAGATATTTATTCTGTTTTAATACAGCCATTATGATATAATGGTGGGTATGCAATGGAAGACATTTAAAGACTGCATGGATGAACTACAAAAATTGTTCATCCCAGTTTGGCAAAATAATAAATCAGGGAAGGTAGTGCATCCGTGGATAACAAGGGAAATCAGGGATAGTATCAAAGCGAAGGATGATGCGTACAAATTAGCCAGAAAAAGCAGCATACCAGAGGACTGGGAGAAATTCAGAGTCCAGCAGAGGAGGACAAAGGGCTTAATTAGGAAAGGAAACATAGATTGTGAAAGAAATCTGGCAGGGAACATAAAAACTGACTGCAAAAGTTTTTATAGATATGTGAAAAGAAAGAGATTAGTTAAAACAAATGTAGGTCCCTTGCAGTCAGAAACAGGTGAGTTGATCATGGGGAACAAGGATATGGCGGACCAATTGAATAACTACTTTGGTTCCGTCTTCACTAAGGAAGACATAAATAATCTGCCGGAAATAGCAGGGGACCGCGGGTCAAAGGAGTTGGCCGATAAATCCCCAGGGCCAGATAGGCTGCATTCCAGAGTACTTAAGGAAGTAGCTCCAGAAATAGTGGATGCATTAGTAATAATCTTTCAAATCTCTTTAGCTTCTGGAGTAGTTCCTGAGGATTGGCGGGTAGCAAACGTAACCCCACTTTTTAAGAAGGGAGGGAGAGAGAAAATGGGGAATTACAGACCAGTTAGTCTAACATCGGTAGTGGGGAAACTGCTAGAGTCAGTTATTAAAGATGGGATAGCAGCACATTTGGAAAGTGGTGAAATCATTGGACAAAGTCAGCATGGATTTACGAAAGGTAAATCATGTCTGACGAATCTTATAGAATTTTTCGAGGATGTAACTAGTAGCGTGGATAGGGGAGAACCAGTGGATGTGGTGTATCTAGACTTCCAGATGGCTTTCGACAAGGTCCCACATAAGAGATTAGTATACAAACTTAAAGCACACGGCATTGGGGGTTCAGTATTGATGTGGATAGAGAACTGGCTGGCAAACAGGAAGCAAAGAGTAGGAGTAAACGGGTCCTTTTCACAATGGCGGGCAGTGACTAGTGGGGTACCGCAAGGCTCAGTGCTGGGACCCCAGCTATTTACAATATATGTTAATGATCTGGATGAGGGAATTGAAGGCAATATCTCCAAGTTTGCGGATGACACTAAGCTGGGGGGCAGTGTTAGCTGTGAGGAGGATGCTAGGAGACTGCAAGGTGACTTGGATAGGCTGGGTGAGTGGGCAAATGTTTGGCAGATGCAGTATAATGTGGATAAATGTGAGGTTATCCATTTTGGTGGCAAAAACAGGAAAGCAGACTATTATCTAAATGGTGGCCGATTAGGAAAAGGGGAGATGCAGCGAGACCTGGGTGTCATGGTACACCAGTCATTGAAAGTAGGCATGCAGGTGCAGCAGGCAGTGAAGAAAGCGAATGGTATGTTAGCTTTCATAGCAAAAGGATTTGAGTATAGGAGCGGGGAGGTTCTACTGCAGCTGTACAGGGTCTTGGTGAGACCATACCTGAAGTATTGCGTACAGTTTTGGTCTCCAAATCTGAGGAAGGACATTATTGCCATAGAGGGAGTGCAGAGAAGGTTCACCAGACTGATTCCTGGGATGTCAGGACTGTCTTATGAAGAAAGACTGGATAGACTTGGTTTATACTCTCTAGAATTTAGGAGATTGAGAGGGGATCTTATAGAAACTTACAAAATTCTTAAGGGGTTGGACAGGCTAGATGCAGGAAGATTGTTCCCGATGTTGGGGAAGTCCAGGACAAGGGGTCACAGCTTAAGGATAAGGGGGAAATCCTTTAAAACCGAGATGAGAAAAACTTTTTTCACACAGAGAGTGGTGAATCTCTGGAAATCTCTGCCACAGAGGGTAGTCGAGGCCAGTTCATTGGCTATATTTAAGAGGGAGTTAGATGTGGCCCTTGTGGCTAAGGGGATCAGAGGGTATGGAAAGAAGGCAGGTACGGGATACTGAGTTGGATGATCAGCCATGATCATATTGAATGGCGGTGCAGGCTCGAAGGGCCGAATGGCCTATTCCTGCACATAATTTCTATGTTTCTATGTTTCTATAAGTGAATGGCTCGATTGACCATTTCAGAGGCAAGCCACACTGCTGAGGGCTTGAAGTCAGAGAAAGGCCTGACCAAGTAAGTACAGCGCAGTTTCCTCCCCGATTTACAATGTATTTTTAAACATCTCTATTTATTTTCCAATCTCAATTTTCTTGTCACCTTTTTCTTGTTCTCCTCATTCCGTCTCGTCACGGCTGTCATGTACTTCCTCTCACTGTCAACGTAATACTACGCTGAACCAAGAATGAATCCTGACCTTCACGTGACTCCAGGCCCACACTCTGCCGTTGACTTGTCAGTTGCTCAGGCAATAACTACTGTCTCACCCAGGATGAGAAAAACAGGGCCGATCTAATCACAGGCTTGTCATTCTTCATTGGTCACAGCAGGTAGGTTTAACAGCAAATAGATCCCCTTACCAGGGATTATGAGGTTGAGCGATATTTCATGTGTAGTCCACAGATTATATAAATGATGATATGAGGCGACACTGTGGCGTAGGGTAGAGCTACTGCCTCACAGTGCCAGAGACCCAGTTTCCATCCTGGCCACGGGTGCTGTCTGTACGGAGTTTGTACGTTCTCCTCGTGACCTGCGTGGGTTTTCTCCGAGATCTTTTGTTTCCTCCCACACTCCAAAGACGTACAGGTTTGTCGGTTAATTGGGTTGGTACAAATGTAAATTCTCACTAGTGTGTGTATAATAGATAGTGTTAGTGTGCAGGGATCGCTGGTCAGTGCGGACTCGGCGGGCCAAAGGAGCTGTTTATGCACTGTATCTCTAAAACTAAAAAAACTGATAACTAACATCATCAGAAAATAGTTTATTTGTAATCAAATTAATTCCTGAAGAAGAATAATGATCCATGCAACAGCATTTTTATACATCCCCAGGTATCACCTAAGTTGCTCTGCAGTTAATGCACCTTGGAAGTGTAGTCAACGTTATAATGTAGGCAAACTTGTCTACCAACTTACCCACAGCAACCTCCCATAAATGGGATAAGTGATCAGATCATTTTGCTTGGCTACAGTTGGATGGGGGAATATATGCTCACCAATACACACACTGCTAACTCAGTTGGTAGAGCACGAGACTCTTAATCTCAGGGTTGTGGGCTCAAGCCCCATGTTGGGTGAATCTCCCTTTTGCGCCAAAATATGTAGAGGTGTGCAAGTATTTCATTGTGCAGTGCATAAGTGACAATGTAGAACCATTGAACCATTGCCATCACACGGAGTGAATGAATTGGCTGGAAACAACATCGGAAACACTCCTATTTTACTATGAATGACACTAACTTTTGTTACATATAATGCTAACATGGATAGTCCCTGTGCAGTGTGTTGTGAGCCAAGAAAGAGTTTTATTGTCATATGTCCAGATAGAACAACAAAATTCCTACTTGCAGCAGCACAACAGAATATGTCAACATAGTACACTGTGTAGACAATATAATAAACAAGAGAGAAAAAAAACATTCAGTGTCAGTATATATGCACATGCTCACAGATACACATATATATATACTAGACTAAGTGGGATCCGTTGGGTCGCATGTTCACACAGGAGGGCGGGTCCCCCAATGCAATATTCCACCTCTCCACCAATTCCAATATTGGTGACCAGTGGGGGGGGCATTCTGGAGTGCTAGTATGGGTGTTGTGGGCTGAAGGGACTGGTTTCCAGAGGGCTAGTATAGACATTGTGGGCCGAATGGATTATTGGGCTGGCAGCTCAGTCACTCAGGCCTGGTGGGCTGTCAGTTCAGTCACTCAGGCCTGGTAGGCTGGCAGCTCAGTCACTCAGGCCTGGTAGGCTGGCAGCTCAGTCACTGAGGGCTGGTAGCCCAGTCACTCAGGGCTGGTGGGCTGGCAGCTCAGTCACTCAGGGCTGGTGGGCTGGCAGTTCACTCACGGCTATTCCTTGAAATAGCATTTCAAGCAGAGTGCAGGCCACCAACTTCAATTTCATAGCATTTCAAGCAGAGTGCAGACCACCAAATTGCCAAACAACTCATTGCATTGTCATTAAGGGCTAACAAATCATTTATTGCAAGTACATTGCAGACTCACAGTTCAGTTGATTCACAGCTTAGAATCACAGTTGTGGACTCTCCCTCGCAATCTTCCAGAGTGACTGTCATCCAGGGTTTTATAGTCCTTCCTCGGGTAACATTTTTTCTAAAATCAATATACAGCGCAGACAGGAAGTGGTCAAGATGAGACTTTTAGTTAAATAGATACAGATCATATATAGGTCAATGAGTGCTTGAGCCATGAGCCCACCTCTACAAATATTAGTAGTACCGGATGTGACAATGGAGGCCGATCAGGTAGTGGAGTGGAATTATAGACTTGGAGAAAGTGAGAGGAGGCAAAGGAGAAGTTGTTGAGGGTGAGGACAAGTTTTGCCAGGCGGAGGGGAGTATTGGTAGAGGGATATTGATTTGGTTTTAGTTCAGAAGGAAGAATCAGAGGGCCTTGAGACCTTGAATGGTGCCAGTAGGTCCAACCTGGAAGCAGCCAGGGAGACAGTGTGGTCCGGGGATGGCAGCAGCAGCCCAGCCTGGGAGTGAAGGTCGGTAGGTTGTCCACTATAACCAAAACCCATTATGAAGAGGTCCCTAATAACGTGGGTTCACTGTACCTCGGTACACGTGACAGTAATGAGCCTAAACCTACAGGGGAAATGGATAAATCCTCTGTTGCATCTGGAAATAAAGACGGGGGAGGACTCATTCTCGCAATTCAAGTGTAAAGTGCCTTAACCCGACACCTCCTGCAGATATGCAGTGAACCACACCTTCATCTGTGGTGACAATAAGGGTCCCACATGATCGGTGAAGGCGTCGTTGCTTAATGGGTCATACTGTGTTATTGAGTGAATAAATTGGTTATTTCCTTTTTCGGAGTGAAACTGCCGGTAACTTCCCAATGCTGCTATAAATCACCATTGGGAAGTCATTAAGGAAGAAATCAATTAAGCTAATTATGACGATCAGGCAGCAGGGATAAACAAGACGCTGTGAGAGCCTGTGTGACCCAGACCAAGTTTGTCTCGAGCACGTAGGGACGTGGAAAAGATGTACTGCTGAGATTAACATTGAACCGGGCCCACCTCGAGCCCAGAACAGAAGGGTTTTTCTACAGAGTTTTTTTCTTTTCTCCACGAACGCTGCCTCTTGCACCTTGCTTGCTTTGGAAAGGACCCCTGGCTGGAAGGAATTTTGCCTAGTGCTGCCTTCCTGTAATAAAATAAAACGATTGAACGCTTTTCCAGCTTTCACTTGCTGTAGAGGTAAAATGTAGAACCGACGGAGTTGTGTGTGGTTCAGCTTTTGACCCAGGCTCGTGGACATTAGACTACATTTCACTGCCAGAAATTAAAGGAAGTCTGGTGTTATGTACTTTGAGGCAGGCTCGTCAGAGGGTGTGAACAGTCCCTCAGCTGGTATAGCATCTATGAGTTCCTCCAGTATTACTGCAACCAGAGGTAAACAAACATGAGATAAAGTGATAATGATAACAGCCTGAAGGCATAACTCTCACAAAACTGCAGTGGCTGCAATACCAACCCCACTAGGATATTAAGATGTGCCCACTACAAACTAGGATTGGTAACACTCCCTGTTTTAAGCCTACAGATGACACTCCATTGGACTAAAGTCCTGGCTCATTACCAAGGGAGTATGGTACTGTTTGAATGTGCCGTCTTTCAGATAGGGTGGGCTTCTGTAGACAAACACACAGTACCTGCCAAAAATGAGCATAGGGATCCCGGCTTTTGTCACTATCTTTCCTGGTAAACAGGCAAAAAAGGTTCAATACAACACACAAGCAAAACAGGGAAGAGAGCCCTCGCTGACTACAGGTTGATTGGGAAGACTCTTGTGTCTCATCTGTTAATGTGGCTGATGTCCGTGTGAAGTAAATCTATCCAGTTTAGGGATATTCTCCTAAAGCCCATCTTGGTATTGATATTGGGATTGGTTTATTATAGTCATGTGAAGCAAGATACAGTGAAAAGGTTTATTTTGTGTGACATCCAAGCCAGGCATACTGTACATGAGAACAAACTATACACAAGTAACATGCGTAGTGCAAAGAAAAAAATACCAGAGTGTCTGATGAACTCAATGGGTCAGGGGGCATCTATGGAAGGAATGGATAGGCAACACTTTGAGTCTTCACCCTTCTTCAGTGTGAAGAAGGGACCCAACCCGAGATGTTGCTGTTCATTCCGTCCACCGATGCTGTTGAGTTCCTCCAGTTGCTGACCCACTGAGTTCCTCCAGCACCTTGTTCTTTTGCTCAAGATTCCAGCAACTGCAGTCTCCTGATTAAGCAAGTATCCAAGCAGGTCCGTGAGTCGCGCCCCCAGCCACTTCCTCTCTTCCCCTCTCCCATCAGGCAAAAGGGATAGAAGTGTTAAAACGCACACCTCCAGATTCAGGGGCAGTTTCTTCCCAGCTGTTATCAGGCAACTGAACCATCCTACCAGAGAGCAGTTCCGAGCTACATTGTGGCTCTGGTGAAATGTGAAGAGCTTGTTTTACAGGCTGACACCTCAGCTTTATAATGTCATAGTTATGCCCTTCTGCATTGTAAAGATACTAATGCCCCTGTCCCACATAGGAAACCTGAACGGAAACCTCTGGAGACTTTGCGCCCCACCCAATGTTTCCGTGCGGTTCCCAGAGGTTGCAGGTGGTTGCCGGAGGTTGCAGGTAGTGGAAGCAGGTAGGGAGACTGACTCCGGGAACTGCACGGAAACCTTGGGTGGGGCGCAAAGTCTCCAGAGGTTTCCGTTCAGGTTTCCTAAGTGGGACAGGGGCATAAGGATGAATATCTAGCTTCGGGCTACATGCCATTTGGCTAAAACCACCATCACATTCATCTCTCTCTTTACACTGGAATTGTGTTTGCTAGTTGTCGCTCTGTTAGATCTCTTCACCGTGAAGAGCGTCTGAACATCCCCGTGAGTAGCATGAAGAAGAGATTCATCTGTGGTCACAGAAGGCAAAGGACAGTATCTGCTGTTCAACGCACTCAGTGCCAATATTGGTGTCCAGAGATGGGTTTACCACTCTGCAATATCCATAGACTTCCTCCAGTGGCAATACCCTTCTGACACACCAGTTCCTTGGATGAAATCAGTGCTACACCAGGCATCAGATACGCCAATCCCCGCACCTCCCTCCCCACACTTCAAACAAAACTTGCGTCTTTGGCCAAGGTTCGACTCAACCTGCCCTATCATCTCCTCAAGATAGACACAAAAAGCTGGAGTAACTCAGTGGGTCAGGCAGCATCTCTGGAGAAAAGGAATAGATGGCGTTTCAAGTCAAGACCCTTCTTCATTCAGCATGCATCTGCAGTTCCTTCCTACACTCTTATCTCCTCACATATCAATTTTGATTGATAATTCTCTTGAGAAGGATAGAGTTACTATATAAAAGTACAAATTGTAATTGTCCTTTGGGTTTAGTAATTTATTATTACAGAAGGGAAAGCAAACCGTATGGGGACTTTAGGATTGTGGACCACTGCTAACGTTGTGTCAGAGTCTTGGGATACCATCATAAGGAGCCCTATAAATGTTATTGTTGGAAGAGCAAAGGGACGTGCTTAATCTAATCGCTCATATTCTCTCTGCGCTGCAAAATAAACAACGTGACTCTTTCTTACATTGTAATTGTTTCCTATGATTCATTTTAGCCTCCAGTGGAGACTCATCGGGTCTAATTTTAACCCCACTGTGGCCAATGTATTTAAGCAGTGTCATCTTAACCTTCACTGGAGGCAAGTGGATAACTCATAGATGCCAAGACAATGTCATTTTGACCTTGGCACATAGAGAGTTGTGAGTGTGGAATTCTCTGCCTCAGAGGGTGGTGGAGGCCGGTTCTCTGGATACTTTCAAGAGAGAGCTAGATAGGACTCTTAAAGATAGCGGAGTCAGGGGATATGGGGAGAAGGCAGGAACGGGGTACTGATTGGGGATGATCAGCCAAGATCACAGTGAATGGTGGTGCTGGTTCGAAGGGCCGAATGGCCTACTCCTACACCTATTGTCTATTGTCTATTGACGTAATTTGAAGTGTGTAGGAAGGAACTGCAGATGCTGGTTTAAACCAAAGATAGGTGCAAAAAGCTGGAGTAACTCAGTGGGACAGGCAGCATCTCTATAGAGAAGGAATGAGTGACGCTTTGGCTCAAGACCCTTCAGAAGGATCTCAACCCGAAACATCACCCATTACTACTCTCCAGAGCTGCTGAGTTACTCCAGCATTTGTGTCTATCTATAATTTGAGGTGTTGCAGAGTGCCAGGATAGATGTGGCTGGAAAAACACATGCCAAGTTTGGATCGTTTAACCAATGTAAAGGTTTTGTTGGGGAGTCATGAGGAACTGGTCTTCTGGACCTCACAAGGACACTTGCTTCATCCTCTCCGCCTACCCCCAATCTGAGTTTCCACCAATTCCACCATCAAGATGCCCTCAGCTTCCCTCCTGTTCTCATGCCTTCCACTCTGGTTCGTATCCTCAGCAGGTTGATCTGCAAACTTTGTCCAGAAGCACCCAGCCCACTACCACCTTCAGACTATCCTTGATCGGACATTGCTGGCTTTATCCTGCACCAAACATTATTCCCTTATCATGTATCTATACACTGCAAAATGATCAATTGTAATCATGTATTGTCTTTCTGCTGACTGGCTAGCTGGCAACAAAAGTTTTTCACCGTACCTCGGTACATGTGACAATAAACTAAACTAAACTAAATTGCCTTCACTGCCTCTCTGGTAACATGATGCTATGAGTCCTCTGGAAGATCAGCTAGACTCCTCTCCCTTCTGCTCAGGTGGCTGAGGTCAACAGTCAAAGAAGCAAGTTCAAAGCTCGAAGGGCTGAATGGCCTACTCCTGCACCTATTGTCTACTGTCTATTGCCTTGCCAGGTGGGCAATTTAAATCAAACTACTTACTTTTTAACAAAAAGCTGGTCTTAATAGTTGTAACCAAGAAACTTCTGGTTGTTGTAAAACCCATCTGGTTTATTCAGCGGGACAGGCAGCATCTCTGGGTAGAAGGAATGGGTGACATTTCGGGTCGAGATCCTTCTTCAGACTTCTCACCCATACCTTCTATCCAGAGATGCTGCCTGTCCTGCTGAGTTACTCCAGCATTTTGTGTCTATCTTCAGTGTAAACCAGCATCTGCAGATCCTTCCTACCCATCTGCATTATGAATGGGTTTTAAAGAAGAAAATGTTTACTTCTTACTCAGTCTATATGTGATTCCACTCTATCAATGTGACTGACTATGAATAGTCTCCTCAATAAGTGATGGGCAGGTGGTGTGGCATTGCCCTGCCATTATCTCCATCCTATGGTTAAAAATGCGCACATTGACTGGATAGACTCGGCTTGTACACGCTAAAATTTAGAAGATTGAGGGGGGATCTTATAGAAACTTACAAAATTCTTAAGGGGTTGGACAGGCTCGATGCAGGAAGATTATTCCCGATGTTGGGGAAGTCCAGAACTAGGGGTCACAATTTAAGGATAAGAAGGAAGTCTTTTAGGACCGAGATGAGAAAATCTTTTTTTACGCAGAGAGTGGTGAATCTGTGGAATTCTCTGCCACAGAAGGTAGTTGAGGCCAGTTCATTGGCTATATTTAAGAGGGAGTTAGATGTGGCCCTTGTGGCTAAAGGGATCAGGGGGTATGGAGAGAAGGCAGGGATGGGATACTGAGTTGGATGATCAGCCATGATCATATCGAATGGCGGTGCAGGCTCGAAGGGCCGAATGGCCTACTCCTGCACCTATTTTCTATGTTTCTATGTTTCAATGTGGGCATAGTTGGCAAAACCATTCATAACTTACCTTGGTGCTGGTGGGTTTCCACTTTGAACCACTGCATCTTGTTGAGCAAGATTGTTCTCCCATCAGCTTTGAGGGTTCTGGGATCTAGACCCAGTAGTGATGAAGAACTGGCGATGTAATTCCAGGTCAGGGTTGTGTGTAACTTGGAGGGTGAACCAGAAGATAGTGGCGTTCCCATGAAGGTAGAGGTTTGGGTTGTTAGAGTATCTTGGATGAATAACTGCTGCGGATACTGTTTAAGGGTTGCTGATCTAGTGGCCCGATTTGTCTTGGATGGTAACTTCTACAGCACAGGGATGAGTGGGATAATTGCTCACTGAAAATTGCCCCTCGTGTGCAGAAGAATGATAGAATCTAGGGGGAGCTGATATGATTATGGGGAGAATAAAAACAGAATGATGGGTGGTTGATGGTCGGTAAGGACTCGATGGGCCAAAGGGCCTGTTCCTATGCTGTGCAACTCGAGACACTGTGAATGGAGTTGTAGAAACTTCACTCATCCAGGCAAGTGGAAAGGCATCAGTGAGTCAGGAGTGAGTCGACTCGTGTGACCTCTGGACTGTTACAGTGACCTTGGTAGACATAAAATGCCAGAGTAACTCAGCGGGTCAGGCAGCATCTCTGGTGAAAAGGAATAGGTGAGGAAGGAATCACAACACAAAACGTCACCTATCACCTTTCTACAGCGATGCTCCCTGACCCGCTGAGTTACTCCAGCATTTTGTGTCTGTCTTCGATGTCAACCAGCATCTGCAGTTCCTTCCTACACGTTGACCCTAGTCATGGCTAAATAGCAAAAACAAAGCCCTGGGGCTGGGGTGAGTGCCTTTCCCCTCTTCTTATCTTCCATTAAGACCTTCACATAAAAAACAAAATGCCATGAGAGTACCAGAAGTATTTTGTTTCATGTCCCACTGAGACAGTACACCCTGTTCAGCTCTGAGCGAACAGCGCCACACAGCTGCAGGAAAGGCTGAGCTGCCGATTAGATGTTCTTTCAGCGTGGAAACCTGATGTTAATCACGGCCTGGCGAACCTGGCCAGCCACTCATGCGAACGGCCTCACTTTATTATCAGCTTGTAATGGGTTGAACCGGTCACCCATAGTCAGGTCCAATCTATGCTCCCGAGCTAATGCATCTCCCCACGTTGACTGTCGGAGTCATGTGTTAATCACCCACTGCAGGCGGACTAGCTTTTAACGAACACAAATCACTCCCTCGGCTCGTCATCCCGAATGCCATAAATTATCCCACTCCTAATGATAACAGATAATCATCCTTCAATTAGAAGCTCCTGCCACCTTGCTTGGAGAAGGATGTGTCTGATGAAGATAAATGGCTTTCCTCAAAACCTACTTTTTTTGGTTAATGATTTCTGCTAATTTGTGGACGCCTCGTTAAGGAGAACCCGGCGGTAAGGCTGTAAAATTCCTTAATTCGAGGCAGGTGCTGATTAGATTCTTTAATGAAACTGAGTGTGGCCATTACAGATCAGTTACAATGAAGTGACACCAGGAAACCGTGTTGCCAGCTGTCCCATGTAATTAGGCCATGTCAAAATAGGCTCATTGGATATGCAGGCGCGCAACAATTAATTAGCCACTCTAACGATGGAAATGTTGCTTGAAAGAAAGGGTTTCGCAGAGAAAAAAGGGCACCTTTGAAAGTTGCAGAGAGATCTTCCATTTACTAAATGGAACTGAAACGTGCCTGAATGAAGCTTCCTTATTGTTGGGGGGCGCAAGCTTTGGCGGGCGTGCAGTGAGGGTGGTGGTAAAGGGGAAGTGGGGGAAGTGGGAGTCATTACTGGGAAGTGAAGGCCCATTGCGGGGGTGTGGACTGCCTTGAGATCCGACCACATCTGGGTAAATGTCCCAGGGATTTGCCCAACCATACGCAGTCAACATCCTTACTGCGCCCTGTTCCCCAGTCTCTGTATCACCCCTCTGTTAGCTTAATTGTAAGTCCTCACCACTATTCATAAGGTCATAAGGTCATACGTGATAGGAGTGGAATTAGCCCATTTGGCCCATCAAATCTATTCAATCATGGCTGATCTATCTCTCCCTCCTCCTGCCTTCTCCCTAAAACCTCTGACACCCGTACTAATCAAGAATCTATCTATCTCTGCCTTAAAAATATCCACTGACTTGGCCTCTACAGTCTTCCGTGGCAAAGAATTCCACAGATTCACCACCCTCTGACTAAATACATTTCTTCTCATCTCCTTCCTAAAAGAACGGCCTTTAATTCTGAGGCTATGTTTTACATTTACCACTGAATCTTGTCTTCTTCCCAGTCACTGGTGTAGATAAATACAAGGGGAGGCTAGGAAGGCAATAGGGACTATCTAGTCGGGGGACTGGGAAGGGAGAGGGATGGAGAGGGAGTTAAAGCAAGGGTTACTTGAAGCTCGAGAAGTTAATATTCGTACCGCTGGGGTGTAAGCTGCCTTCAACCCACAATATCTGTGCCAAACATGATGTCAAGACCAACTCTTTTCTGCCTGTTCATAATCCATATCCTTCCATTCCTTGCATATCCATGTACCTAAAAGTTTATTTAAATGCCATTACCATATTTGCCTCCACCACCACCCCCAGCAGCATGATCCAGGCACTCACCACCCTCTTTAGAAAAAGAACATGCCCCGCACATCTCTTTTAAACTTTGTCCCTCTCGCTTCGAAGCTATGACCTCTTTTATTTGACATTTGCATCTGGGGAAAAGGTTCTGCCTGTCTACCCTATCTATGCCTCTCATGATTTTATGTATTTCTATCAGGTCGCCCAGTAACCTGTCGTGTTCCAGAGCAAAACGGAGTTCAGGGTGAGTCTCGAATGAATGAGGCATTTTCTCACGATAAGTCCCAGCCTGAAGATGAGGAAGAATTTAGATTCTTGCAGGCTCAAGAATCTTTGGAATTCTCCACCCCCAAGTGGTGTGAAAACCGTATTATTCAGTGTGTTTAAGGAATTTAGACCAGATGGAAGTCAAGGGTGGTGAGAGGGAGCTGAGGGGGGGTGGAGGTGGAAACACAGCGGAGTTCGTGACGGAGAAGTTTGAAGACTTTGTACGGCTAACTCCTGCTCCTATTTCTAATGTTAATGACATTCAAGTTGGAGGGGTTTTCTATTCCCTGGCATCCTTGCATGGTTGCATCCACAAATTGCTATTTAAATCATTTGAATTTCGAAAAAGGAATCTCAACGTGAAGAATGGGACAAAAAAAAATTGGGGCAGGGTTTCCTCGACGGTTTTGTGCTGATCTCCCATTGTAACTTCAGAAGATTAGCAGGCACCCCAGAGCCAGGCATTGGAACAGGAGACTATTTTGTTCCCGGAACTAACTTGACAAAGTATGGTTGTAAAAGCTTTTAAATGTGGTGACAATGAGAGCATTGTGGCTGAGTTTGACATTAGTGGCACGATTAATTTTGCCATATGAAATCGCCAGTTTAATAGGCACAAGACCTTATTATAATTTCGAGGCAGATGGATCATTTGGGTTGCCATGTTCGACCGGACTCCTAAGAATGTTTTTCTCCCTGTGATAAACATCTTAATATCCCCATTTAGCTCTGCTCTGCTGTGGGACTTGTTACCCAAATAGTTGCAATGATGATTGATTGCTGCTTGCAGCTAACTAGCATAGCACAATACCTGTCTTCAACAGCTGGAAAATAGGAATAAATAGATTGTGTTAAATCCTTGGAATTTTTTTTACACGTAGGTAAATCTATAGGTGTTGAAGTTTAGATTTTTTTTTTCTTTATCCCTACTTAGGATCACAGCAACAGCCGTCCCACCAGCTTGTGATATTATCCAGAGGCCAGATTTGTTATTAATGCTTCCTTCAATTCATTGTGCAGCAGAGTTAACCTTTCCTTCTCAGGATCTGGTTTTAAGAGAGGCTTGAATACCCAAAAGGCAGTGGTGGATTTAAGTTTTATATGATGTGCAGAAACATAAGAAGTAAAGAAGGCGAGTGTTTTGCTTGCCTTTGTTGGTCAGGGCATGGACTACAGCAACTTGTCCTGGACTAGCCATATCGAAGCAATGGCCAAGAAAGCACAGCAATGCCTCTACTTCCGCCGATGGCTTAGGAAGTTTGGCATCTCCCCAACAACCCTCACTAACATTGACAGATTGCACAGTAGAAAGCATTTCATCGGGATGCATCTGAGCATGGTTTGGGAACAGCTCCATCCAAGAAATTGCAGGGAATTGTGGACGCAGCCCAGACCATCACACAAACCAACCTCTCTTCCATTGACTTCATCTACACTTCATGCTGCCTTGACAAGGCCCGCAGCATAATCAAGAACAAGTCTCACCCCCAGTCACTCCATCTTCTCTCCTCTCCCATCGGGCAAGAGGTACAGAAGTGTGAGTCAGGGAAGGTTCCTTCCCAGCTGTTGTCAGGCAACTGAACACTCCTATCATTAACTACCTTATCTACCTTATTGGAGACCCTCGGACTATCTTTAATCAGACGTTACTGGACTTTATCTTGTACTAAAAGTTATTTCCTTTATCCAGTATCTGTACACTGTGGACGACTTGTACAGTCTTTCTGCTGATAGGATAGTACACAACAAAAAAAGCTTTTCACTGTACCTCGGTACACATAACAATAAACTAAACTAAACTGAACTGAGTCAGGAAGACATGTTGCAGCTTTATAGGACTTTGGTCAGGCCACATTTGGAGTATCGTGTGCAGTTCTGGTCGTCCCCTTACAGGAAGGAATGAGGAACAGTGGATGGAGGCTCTGGAGAGGGTGCAGAAGTGATTTACCAGAATGCAGTCTGGATTAGAGGATTAGAACTTTAAGGAGAGGTTGAAAAATGTGGATTGTTTTTTCTGAAGCATTGGAGGTTGAGGAGCATGTTAGCTAATGTAAATTTATGAGAGGTATAGATAGGGGGGACAGGCAGTACCCTTCTCCTAGGGTGGAAATAATAATGACGAGCGGGTATCGCTCTATGGTCAGAGGGAGATGCTTGGAGTAAATGTTTTACAAAGAAATTGGTGAGTGCCTGGGGTGGTGGTGGAGGCGGATATGATAGTGGCATTTAAGAGGCAGCTGTCAGTGCACAGAGGCAAGTGAATGAAGTGAACATTAATGCAGTGAATTCAGTGCAAGTGAACAAGTGAATCCCGTGGAAATGAGTGGAGCAGAAGTGAATGTGGTGAATACAGTGTAAACGATCGCTGTCCTTGCAGAAAGGTAGGTGAATGCAATGGAAACTTAGTTTAGAGTTTCATTTAGTTTAGAGATGCGGCATGGAAATAGGCCCTTCGGCCCATCAAGTCCATGCCGACCAATGATCACCCTTTAGGTGTAGATGTAGTTCTATGTTATACCACTTTATCATACACTCATACATATTAAGGGCATTTTTTATAGAGACCAATTAACTTACATACCCAGATGTCTTGGGGATGTGAAAGGAAACCGGAGCATCTGAGGAAACCCATACAGCCACAGGGAGAACATGCAAACTCCACACAGACAGCAACATAAATCAGGTCGAACGCAAATCTCTGGTGCTGTGAGGCAATAACTCTACCAGTAGCGTCACTGTACTGGTCTCAGTAAATGAGTGAATCCGGTGTGTTTAGTTTAGTTTAGAGTGAAAAAAAGACCCTTCGGCACCAACCAGCAATCACCCCGTACCCTAACACTATTCCACACACTGGGGACAATTTACAATCTTCACTGAAGACAATTAACCAACTAACCTGTGGGGGTGTTGGAGGAAACCAGAGCACCCGGAGAAAACCCACGGAGGAGAACATACAAACTCCATTTGTTCAGCACCCGTAGTCAGGATAGAATCTGGGTCTCTGGCGCTGTAATGCCCCTGTCCCACTTAGGAAACCTGAGCGAAAACCTCTGGAGACTTTGCGCCCCACCCAAGGTTTCCAGGCGGTTCCCGGAGGTTGCAGGTGGTTGCCGGAGGTTGCAGGTAGTGGAAGCAGGTAGGGAGACTGACAAAAACCTCCGGGAACCACACGGAAACCTTGGGTGGGGCACAAAGTCTCCAGAGGTTTCCGCTCAGGTTTCCTAAGTGGGACAGGGGCATAAAAGGCAGCAACTCTACCGCTGCGCCACCATGCCACCCCAAGTCAACATGGATGATGCAAACAATGCAAATAAATGCAGTGAATGCCACACGAATAAGTGGAGTGTGTGAATGGTGTTAAGGGGGAGGGTGATTTTACAGTCAAAGTGTCAAAGTTGAAACGGGAAAGACGCATATGAACCAGTTTTTGTTCCCCGGCTGTGTTAGTTATTCAGAGCTGCTGTTATTAAAGAGCATGTTACATAGATCTAACCATCTATATTACAGAATGTGCAGTAGCAGCAAACAGCAAGCGCACAATGCTTGTATTTACCAAAGTGAAGTTCAGGAACTTTAGTTACTAAGCCTGGTTGGAAGATTGGGCAGCAGGTCTCCCCAGAGAACAGTGAAATACAGGTGATCTTTCATCGGGGTAAAAGGCTCATAACTCAGAAACACCAGAGGCACAAGTGAGTTTATGTGGGCCTTTTTACATACTAAAGATCTGCAATTGGTTCCTAAATAGTTTTTCACTCTATGCTGTATTTATTTAAGCCTGGTAAGCAGTTTAAGTGTGTGGACAAATAGAAAGGAAAGACTTGCAGAAAGTGCTATGTATTTCTAAGCTACTCAATCCGGTTCCACTGAATGTTTCACCCTCATTCAATGACCCAGCCACATGTAGGCAGAGGGATTAGAGCCCAGTTAAAGGTCTTTTTCAGCAAGTACTGCTTTCTTGTTAAGCGAGAAGCCTATGTTTAGTTTTATGTAGGAAGGAACTGCAGATGCTGGTTTGAACCGAAGATAGACACAAAAAGCTGGAGTAACTCAGTGGGACAGGCAACATCACTGGAGAGAAGGAATGGGTCGAGACCCTTCTTCAGACAGTTTAGTTTGAGCTTAGTTTCGTTTACAAGCCCATCGGCCCACCGAGTCCGCACCAACCAGCGATTCCCGCACACTAAAACGATCCTACACACACTAGGGACAATTTTGCATTTGGTCTTTGATTTTCCAGTTGGAACTGTTTATCAGTCACAATCTGGTTAGAGAAACCAAAAAAAAACAATTTCTGTGTGCAAAAAGAAATGTCTAAAAAAGAGCAAAAAGCCCCCCCCACCCACCCTTCGAGTCATGAACAGTGATGTTCTCAGCCAAGAATCAGTAGATTGTGGGTTCAAGAGGAAAGAGTGCTTTATTGTCAGATGTCCCAGATAGAACAATTAAATTCTTACTTGCAGCAGCACAACAGAATGTAAACATGGTACACTGTAAGCAATATAATAAACGAGGGGCAAAAAGTTCACTGTGTGTATATTCAGGGCAGCACTGCAGCGCAGCAGTCGAGTTGGTGCCTTACAACACTTGCAGCGCTGGAAATCTGGGTTCGATCCCGACGACGAGTGCTGTCTGTACAGAGTTTGTATGTTCTCCCCGTGATCGCGTGGGTTTTCTCCGAGACCTTTGGTTTCCTCCCACATTCCAAAGACGTACAGTCATGTAGATAAATTGGCTTGGTATAAATGTAAAAATTGTCCTTAGTGTGTGTAGGATAGTGTTAATGTGTGGGGATAGCTGGTCAGCGTGGATTTGGTGGACCAAAATGCCTGTTTCCTTGCTGTATCTCTAAAAGTAAAACTAAAAACTCTATCTACACATACTCACAAATGCACATATGTACAGATCATGTATATATATATAGTGCAATAATAACAATAATAGTCTATGGTAGTTAGAGACATAGAAAATAGGTGCAGGAGTAGGCCATTCGGCCCTTCGAGCCTGCACCGCCATTCAATATGATCATGGCTGATCAATATTGAAGTTCATAGCTTATTTGAGGTTGTAGTGCTTAATAGCCCAATGGCTGTAGGGATGAAGCTGTTCCTGAACCTGGACGTTACAGTTTTCAGGCTCCTGTACCTTCTTCCCAAAGGCAGGGGTGGAATGAGTGTGTGGCCAGGGTGGTGTGGGACATGACATGAGATTGTCGCACAGGCAGATGGTACTGATGGAGCTCCACACTGTTAAATGTGTAGTAGGAACTGCAGATGCTGGTTTAAACCAAAGATAGACACAAAAATCTGGGGTAACTCAGTTGGACAGGCAACATCTCTGGAGAGAAGGAATGGATGACGTTTCGGGTCGAGATCTCGACCCGAAACGTCACCCATTCCTTCTCTCCAGAGATGCTGCCTGCCCCGCTGAGTTACTCCAGCATTTTGTGTGTATATCCATACTGTTAAAGTTCCCTTTCCCGTGGCATCAACCCTCAGCCCTGCTAATGCTACCTCTCAAGCCCGCTGACTGTACTTGTATGCTTTTCCGAGTGGCCGTTTCCAAATAACAGAGGCAGAGCCATCAACAGAGCTCCTTTATCAACAGCCAAAACCACTCAACAAATGCATTATCGGGTACAACAGTGTATCAAGAGTTATAGGCATGGTATAATTGGTCCCTTACATATGCAACACTATCTGCTCTCTCCAACGTATTAATGACCCAATTGAGACAAGTTCTCTCCAAAGTTCTGGTCAATGTTTTTACTAAGTACATAATCTGCCATAAAAATTGCTACCTGCTCATTATCCCAATGTTGCTCCTGCTGAGTAAATTGCCAGCCATGTTCTTTCAGTTGCAACAATGGTTCCTATTGAACATATGCCTCACCGACTAAGTTTGCGACATGGAGATAAATTCTTGAAGGCCATAACTCACGTTGAGGCTTATTACACAGCTGGTGGTTGGTATGTTGCATTGTGTTACATAGAACACAAGTGGTGCTGGCTAATCAACTGCAGAGTGCGTCAAGAGGGTCTCTGGTAGCCTTGCGCGGAATCTGTACAAAGATCTTCACAACAGCTTACAGTCAAACGCCAGGCAAGTTTAGGAAGGAACTGCAGATATTGGTCTATACCAAAGATAGACACAAAGAGCGGCACGGTGGCGCAGCGGTAGAGTCGCTGCCTTACAGCGCCAGTGTCTCGGGTTCGATCCCGACTACGGGTGCATGCCTGTACGGAGTTTGTACGTTCTCCCCGTGACCTGCATGGGTTTTCTCCGGGATTCTCCGGTTTCATCCCACTCTCCAAAGAAGTACAGGCTTGTAGGGTTAATTGGCTTGGTATAATTATAGACAATAGACAATAGATGCAGGAGTAGGCCATTCGGCCCTTCGAGCCAGCACCGCCATTCAAAGTGATCATGGCTGATCATCCCCAATCACTACCCCGTTCTCAATTGTAAAATTGTCCCTAGTGTGTGTACGATAGCGTTGGTGTGCTGGAACCCCTCGTAGGCATGGACTCGGTGGTCCTAAAAGTTTGTTTCCGTGCTGTGTCTCTAAACTAAACTAAACTAAAATATTTCTCAATCTTTATTTGATAACTTTCCAAATTCAGGGAATTTGGAGATAAAGTGCTGGAGTAATTGATTAGGTCAGGAAACATCTTTGGAGAAAAGGAATGGATGACGTTTCAATAGGTGACTCAAGTCTGAAGAAGGATTCTGACCCGAAACATCACCTAATCCTATTCTCCAGAGATGCTGCCCGACCTGCTGAGTTACTGAAGCACTTTGTGTCCATCTTTAGTCTATGACACCAGTATCTGCCGTTCCTTCCTAGATTTGGAATTCCATCACTCCCTGGCAAATGAAGCATCAATCCATAGTCTTTCCAGATGTTCTTCACATGGAATACATTGTCACAGACAGCTGTGGTGGCCATGTCATTTGGTATTTTGGAGATTGAGAGAATCTTGATTAGTTATGCCCCTGCCCCACTTAGGAAACCTGAACGGAAACCTCTGGAGACTTTGCGCCCCACCCAAGGTTTCCGTGCGGTTCCAGGAGGTTTTTGTCAGTCTCCCTACCTGCTTCCACTACCTGCAACCTCCTGCAACCTCCGGGAACCGCACGGAAACCTTGGGTGGGGCGCAAAGTCTCCAGAGGTTTCCGTTCAGGTTTCCTACGTGGGACAGGGGAATAACAGTGTGTCCAGGGTTATGGGGAGAAGGCAGGAGAGTGGGGTTTGAGTGGAAAGATAGATCAGCCATGATTGAATGGTGGAGTAGACTTGATGGGCCGAATGGCCTCATTCTGCTCACATGGCTTATGAACATGAACTTTTTTAATATCTTGAGAGTCTGTTCACTTTCAGAAGCACCAGATACTTACAAGACCGGCAAAAGAGCTCCTTCAATTTGCAGAGCAGACTGCAACCAACCCACTGCCATTTTGAAGCTGATTCTGGGGAGAGCATCAATTATCTCTGCCAATCAATTTTATTAACACCATCCAGCTCATTTAAAGTTCTTGCTCCCTGATGCTTTGGTGCTCTTTTAAAGAAAATTAAATATAAATATATTTTATCAGTGCAACGTTTGTCTTTGCGCTAGCTGCTGAGTGCAAGAAACAGGTTGGATCAGTCCCTGCTGGTCTGGCTAAAATATTGACAGTGTCAACGAGTCAATATTTATGGCGTCAAGGAGCCACAAAGAGGGAATTTACAGCAGGCCTGCGCTAAATGAGGACCCTGTTCCAGATCATTAGCCAAACCCTGGTCGGGCCATCGAGTGCAGGAGAGACCTGAGTGAGATGACATTGAGCAACATTATCGCTTCAGCCCTGAGCCGGTGAGAAATACGCGACTCGGGCCAAAGACCTCACACTGACTCAGGACACGTTCTCTTTCAACGGTCTCTTCAACTGAGCAGCCCTATGCATCACATTTAAGGAGAGAGTTTCTCAGCTTGGCAGCGGGTTGGTTGCAGTCCTCTCTGCAAACTGAAGGAGATTTGTCCATGAAGTGGATTTTGGTGGAATCCGTGATGTAGGGATCTGTGGGATGAATGTGTAGGAAGAGGCTGCAGATGCTGGATTAAATTGAAGATAATCTGAAGATAGACACATCTATCAAAGAAGTGGGGAATGTAGGTTAATTGGTCTCTGAATGTGTTACTTAGTTGGTAGGGAATGGGATAACATAGGACTATGTTATGGATTTGGTACCCCCAACACCATGGTGTCGCAGCGGTAGTGTTGCTGCCTTACAGCCCTTGCAGCACCGGAGACCCGGGTTCGATCCTGATCACGGATGCTGTCTGGTTGGAGTTTGTCCGTTCTCCCACACCCCAAAGATGTACAGGTTTGTAGGTTAATTGGCTTGACATAAGTGTAAATTGTCCCTTGTGTGTATAGGGTAGTGCTAATGTTCGGCGATCGCTAGTCGGTACCGACTTGGTGGGCCGAAGGGCCTGTTTCCGCGCTGTATCTCTAAACTAAATTAAAATAATGTGAACGGGTGATCTACGGTCAGCGTGGACTCAGCGGTTGTTTCCATGCTGTATCTTTACAACAAATAGAAACCTACACACTAAAGGCAACCTACACACTAAAGGCAATTAACTCACCAACCCAGCGTGTGGGAGGAAACCTGAGCTCCCTGTTCTTCCTGATTCATTTCTGTTCTTTGTACTCATGATGCGATTTCTTGTTGTGGTTTCATGTGGGTATTCCAGGCCACATTCAGATGGCAGTTAGCCCAGTGTGTTCCGAGACTGGTACAGCAGTCCTGACGGGGTAGCAACCACAGCATTCCTTTCACAAATGTTTCTGTGACATTTTCCAAATCCAACCTTTTTACTGCAAATTTATTTAATGAACCGTACTCAAATTTGCAGGATATTGAACCACATCTGGTTCAGGGCGGCACGGTGGCGCAGCGGTAGAGTTGCTGCCTCACAGCGCCAGGGACCTGCGTTCGATCCTCACTACAGCTGCTGTCTGTACAGAGTTTGTACATTCTCCCCGTGGGTTTTCTTCGGGTACTCCCGTTTCCTTCCACACTCCAAAGACATACAGGTTGGTAGGTTCATTGGCTTCAGTAAAAAGAAAATGTCCCTAGTTTGTAGGATAGTGCTAGTGTTCGGGGATTGCTGGTTGGTGCGGACCCAGTGGGCTGAGGGGCCTGTTTCCACGCAGTATCTCTAAACTAAACTAAACTAATCTTTCTACTTTAAATCCAGTAACACATGCCTCCCCTTGCAGTCCAGCTAAAGATAGAATATCTTGTGGCTGGAGTGAACATAAAACATAGAACAGTAGAGCACTTTGTAGGGCCATCGTTCAGTCCACAATGTCTGTGCCGACCATGCTGCTAAGACCATCACTTATCTGTGTGCACACAATCCATATCCATCCATTTCTGCAAATCCATATGCCTATATAATATAAAAATATTTTAAAGGCCACTACCATACCTGCTTCAACCACCACCACGCCAGTGTGTTCCAGGCACTCACCACCCTCTGTGTAAAAATATTTTTCTGTACATATCCTTTAAGTGATAAGAAAGAGAAGGTTTTTTGTAAATAAAATCTGCAAAGAAACAGGC
Organism: Amblyraja radiata; assembly: GCF_010909765.2. Lineage (NCBI taxonomy): Eukaryota > Metazoa > Chordata > Chondrichthyes > Rajiformes > Rajidae > Amblyraja > Amblyraja radiata. The sequence goes on along the minus strand of NC_045992.1, from coordinate 12,378,574 downwards.
CCTTCGGCCTACCATGGTCATGACAATCATTTACTTATCTATGTAGAAACATGGAACTGCTGGTTTACACAAAAGGACATTAAGTGCAGGAGTAATTCAGCGGGTCAGGCAGTATCTCTGGGGAACATGGATAGGTGACGTTTCGGGTCAGGACCCTATCTATACTAACCTCATTCATCCAAAGCCTTCGGTGCCATATCTGCTTCAGCAAAATAGCACAGGGCCATATTAGAGTGCAAATCAAGGAATCAATCAAGTTCACTTTCATTACCTGGTTCCTAGGCACACATAGCTTGCATTCAAAATGGAAATCAAATCTACACACATTACACCAATGTGGTCACATCAAAGTCATGCACAACTGCAGCAAGACTTAAAATCTTGAAGAATCTTGACAGAAAGTGAACAGCTGAGATCACATCATTTGTCATTCTGGTTTTGTGTTGTATCTACATATTGGCTTTCTATATTTGGTGTCAGGGTTTGAAGAAGGGTCCCAACCTGAAACTTCACCTATTCATTTTCTCCAGAGAAGCTGCCTAACCCACTGAGTTATTCCAACATTTTGTATCTACTGTATCTTTGGTATGAACCAGCATTTGCAGTTCATCTTTATTCCTAGAACACAAGCAGCTCTCTGAGAGTTTTATCACCGGTTTTGGCATGCTTTGTGATTCTTTTTCAAAGATTCATAAAGTGTAAGGTCAAAACAAGCCCAAAACAATAACCATTGCATCTGCTGCTCTAGATGTCAGCTGCTCTACATCGGTGAGACCAAGCGTAGGCTTGGCGATCGCTTCGCCGAACACCTCAGCTCGGTTTGCAATAACCAAACTGATCTGAACCAATAATCAACCAAGATCACAATGAATGGCGGTGCTGGCTCAAAGGGCCGAATGGCCTCCTCCTGCATCTATTTTCTATGTATCTCCCAGTGGCTCAGCACTTCAACTCCCCCTCCCATTCCGAATCCGACCTTTCTGGCCTGAGCCTCCTCCATGGCCAGAGTGAGGACCACCGTAAATTGGAGGAGCAGCACCTCATATTTCACTTGGGCAGTTTACACCCCAGCGGTATGAACATAAACTTCTCTAATTTCAGGTAGTCCCTACTTTCCCCTCCCCTTCTCAGCTCTCCCTCAGCCCTCTGGATCCACCTCTTCCTTTCTTCCTCCCGTCTCCCCCCCACTTCAGTCTGAAGAAGGGTTTCGACCCGAAACGTTGCCTATTCCTTCACTCCATAGATGCTGCCTCACCCGCTGAGTTCCTCCAGCATTTTTGTCTACCCTAAAGTATCAGCCAATTTTACTTCAGAAAACCAGCCTCTGTGCCCCTGAACACACGCTCGGAGGAATTTAAACTCAGTCACGTACTTTATATCGAACAATTGAATTGATCCTGTAGCAGAGTGATGGAAGGTGACCCAGGCAGGCTGCACGGACTCAGTGCTCGCGTTCTGAGTGCATGAACTGCGGTGAATTAATCCGCACTGATCCCAGGTCCTCGTTCCTATAATGAGCCATTACGGGCTGTGCATATCCTTCCTGTACAGTACTGAAAGGAACAAATTGGAAATGAGTCAATTTAATGAGCGAACACTGACCCACAAAGTTGAGCATTTAGCTAGACATTAATCATCCTCTGCCTACCCCTGTTGCAAATTACAGCTCCATTTGCGGGAGCACAATTAGGAATGTGACAAATTGGTCACTGACGCACGGGAGGGTTTTTTTTCTGTGGACAGCGCAGGTTGCAACTGGGCATCGTTTTAAAAGTGTGACACATTTTGAAATGATGAACGGAGATGTAAACAGGCATGGAGTCCGCTCCTGTTCAGAGTGCATGAACTCTTTGACTTCTTTGGTCTGAAGGTCTCGACCCAGAACGTCATCCATTCCCTCTCTCCAGAGATGCTGCCTGTCCCGCTGAGTTACTCCAGCATTGTGTGTCTATCTTCGGTGTAAACCAGCATCTGCAGTTCCTTCCTACACAACTCTTTGACATGGACACTTTCATCAGAGATGCCGAATGAGGGTGACAATGAGTATGGATGTAGTGTTGTGCCCCTTAACCTGGGGTGTATTAAGTGTGACTCACATACTGTCAACTCAATATACACGTGTAAGAAAGAACTGCAGATGCTGGTTTAAATTGAAGGTAGACACAAAAAGCTGGAGTAACTCAGCGGGACAGGCAGCATCCCAGGAGAGAAGGAATGGGTGATGTTTCGGGTCGAGATCCTTCCTCAGACTACACTCTTTTCTTTAAGGAACACTTCACAAATTTGCAAGTCATTTTACACTGGGAACATGCTAATCTTACCCTGATCCTTCCAGCTTTTATATATATCTTACTGATGTTCATGCTGGCTTTTAAATCAGCTCTTCCATGTGAAAAATGTTGAAGGAACTGCAAATGCCGGTTCAAACTGAAGATCGACACAAAATGCTGGAGTTAACTCAGCAGAACAGGCAGCATCTCTGGATTGAAGGAATGGGTGACGTTTTGGGATCGAGACCCTTCCTCAGACTCTCAGGGGAGAGGGAGTTCCAGAGATAAGGAAGTGTAAGGTGTGAAAATGAGACAAAGGAGATGGAGATCAAGGAAAATGTAGGATAGATCATTGTTCACTAGAAGAAGGTAACAAGAAAGCAGAGATAAAATGTAAATGAGGACAGTCAGACTGGTCAGAGAACTAGGAAAGGGGGGAGGGATGGAGAGAGAGGGAAAGCAAGGGTTACTTGCAGTTAGAGAAGTCAATATTCATACCACTGGGGTGTAAGCTGCCCAAGCGACATATGAGGTATTGTTCCTCCAGTTTGTGCTGGGCCACACTCTGACAATGAAGGACAGAAAGGTCAGTGTGGGAATGGGAGGGGGAGTTAAAGTGTGCTCAACCGGGAGATCAGGTAGGTTTAGGCGGACTGAGCGGAGGTGGTCAGCGGAACGATCGCCGAACCTGGGCTTGGTCTCGCCGATATATGAGTCCACACTTGGAACAGCGGATACAGTAGATGAGGTACGTGAACCTCTGCCTCACCTGAAAAGACTGTTGGGGTCCTTGGATGGAGCCTTGTAGGAGGGGGGGGGGGGGGGGGGAGATATAGGCCCAGGTGTTGCATCCCCTGCAGTTGCAGTGGAAAGTACCTGGGGAGGGGATGGTATGGGTGGGAAGGGAAGAAAGCAGAAAGGGGTGGAGATGGGAAGATGTGACTAGTGGTGGGATCCCGTTGGAGATGACGGAAATTTCGGAGGATTATGTGCTGCATGTGATGGCTGATGGGGTGGAAGGTAAGGAATAGGGGGACTCTATCCCTGTTGTGACTGGGGGTTGGGGAGCAGGAGCGGGCTATGGGATATTGAGGAGAATCATCTATGATGGAAGAGGGGAACCCCCACTCACTGAAGAATGAGGACAACTCAGATGTCCTAGTGTAGAACACCTCACCTTGAGCGCAGATGCGGCATAGATGGAGGAATTGGGAGTAGGGTGTAGTCTTTACAGGAAGCAGGGTGGGAAGAAGTGTAGTCTAGATAGCTGTGGGAGTCAGTCGGTTTATAATGAATGTGAAAACCTTGCCCCCACTGCCACCCACTGGCATTAGTTAATATTGCAAGTCTGGCTTTTTTAGTTTAGTTTAGTTTAGCTTAGAGATATAACACGGAAACAGGCCATTCGGCCCACCGAGTCCACACCGACCAGCGATCCCCGCATATTAATATTACCCGACACACACTAGTGACAATTTACATTTATACCAAGCCAATTAACCTACAAATCTGTACGTCTTTGGAGTGTGGGAGGAAAACAAAAATCTCAGAGAAAACCCATGTGGTCACGGGGAGAATGTACAAACTCTGTACAGACAGCACGCGTAGTCGGGATCGAAACTGGTGCTGTAAGCGCGGTGAGGCAGCAACTCTACCGCTGCGCCACCAGGCCGACCGAATTATTCTAAATTTCCATTGCTGGGATGCTTACAGGCATCGCACTCACACGGAGATTAGAAATGGAAGGGAGAATATATATTTGACTGTTATTAAAATTGTGCATTGTGTGGTGAAAGACTCCTGTTATATGGCAGTAATGTAGTCTAACTCCGTGTCCCAGGGCAGATAACACTGTGATCAGTGGGAACATGTCAGGGTATAGGTTTAAGGTGAGGGGTCAAAGTTTAAAGGAGATGAGGCGGGCAACATTTTTACACAGAGGGTGGTAGACGCCTGGATTGCACTGCCAGGGTTGGCTATTGAGGCAGATATGATAGTGGCACTTAAGAGGCCTTTGGGTTGATATATGGATATACATGGAATGCAGGTGTATGATTTATGTGCAGGCAGATAAGAGATCGTGACATTAATTTTGGCACGGACATTATGGGCCGAAGGGCCTGTTCTTGTGCTGTACTGTTCTAAGTCCTATCTCTGTCCTTCATATTAATAGAACCAAGCTCAAAGTGCTGGAGTAACTCAACGGGTCAGGCAGCATCTCTGGGGGGAATGGATAGGTGATGTTTTGGGCCAGGTCTCTTCTTCAGACTGATTGGAGTAAGATAGTGGGGTAATTGCTCCTGGGTAGTTTAAAACCCAATGGTGCGAACATTCAATCCTCCAATTTTAAGTGACAACCTCCCGCCCCGCACATCCCCCTCTCTCATTCCTTTGCCCACCAACTCCCTGGTTTGTGCGCATTTCCTCGATTATCATACCCGTACACTTCCACCTATATTCCTCCGCCTGTCTTTACATTTAGCGCCTCTTCCCTTCTTATCTGCCTCCCTTTTGTCTCCTTTTCACTTCCTGCCTTTGTCCATCACTCCACCCCTTTGCTAATCAAACTCCGCCCAGCTGTATCCACCTATCACTTGCCAGGCCTTATCCCGTTCCCATCTCTTTTCCAGCTTCCTCCCCACTACCAAAGATCCTATAGCGAACAAGATAGTCCACTCGATGAAAAAGACATAGTACGGTCATGGGCAGATTCATGGGTAATTTTCGGCCCCATTTCCGTAACCGGCTTCCGTCTCCGCACCAAAGATCCCATAGGATAATAGTGCGGAGACGGAAGCCGGTTACGGAAACATCCTCGTAAAAATAAAAGCTATTTGGTAAAAATCTTCTCCTCATTTTCAGAATTTTAATTTATTAACACAAACTGTTCTCCCGCAACGTTGATTACACTGCGAATCGGCCGGGTTGGGTCGGGTTACTGAAATGGATGAAAAAAAGGCCCACGTTCCGCTCCTTTGCGTACTACACGTCAGCCCATTGCATTTAGCAGGAGTGGTCTATCTTGCTCCGCTATAGGATCTTTGCCCATGACTGCAATCAGTGCAAAGTAGGGTCCCAACCCGAAACGTCGCATGTCCATGTCCTCCTGAGATGCTGCCAGAGCTGCTGAGTTACTCCGGTACTTTGTGTTTTGTTCATGATTCCAGCATCTGCAGTTCATTGTGCCTCCTTTATAATACCCCATTGATGTACAAATTTTCTTAAGGTTGATTAAAAACATGCAGAACTCTAGCCCATTTTAATCAGAAGGTTTCAGTCACGAATATAATGGCGAGAAGTCTATATTGCTAAGCCTGCCTTGTGTTAAGTTAACGAGCATGGCCTCATTTCAAAACTATGTATAGCAACACGTAGTGTTTCAAAATCTTTGCCACAATCCAATCAGTGGTGAAAAATTGATAGGCCTGAGCCCAAAATGGATACAAAAGGGAAATGATGGCAAATTAAAAACAGCCCACTAAAAAGAACTGTTGGAAGAGGCAATAAGCAAAGTAACAATGTGACACTGTAAGTTTATAATAATGTAGACATCAAATAAACAGCTTCAGGGTGAAGATCAAACTGGTGCCTGTTCTGTTTGAATGCTCAACAAGCAGAGAGAATGACTGGTTCTGGCTTTAATGGAAGAATGCCCAGAAATTGGACTGCTCCCTCCGTTGATGTGTTACGGTGTTGTTGTGCACTGGGCTTGGTGGAAATCGGATCGCCCTCGAAAAATCATGGCAATGGTCAAACATAAATAGTGTAATAAATAGTATGTCTCACTGCCAGAAGGATGAGTTCGGGGCAATACATGTTGATCCAAGATCGTGTTGATTTCAGCACAGCTGGGAGAATTGCTGCCTCACAGTGCCAGAGACCTGGGTTCGATCCTGACCTCAGGTGCTGTCTGTGTGGAGTTTGCACGTTGCCCCTGTGACCCGCGTGGGTTTCCTCTGGTCTCCTCCCACATCCCAAAGACGTGCGGGCTTGCAGGTTAATTGGCCTCTATAAGTTGCCCCGAATGTGCAGGGAGTGGATGAGAAAGTGGGATAAAAGAACAAATGTGAATGGGTGATCGATGGCCGGTGTAGACTCGGTGGGCTGAAGGGCAGGTTTCCTTGCTGTATCTCTAAACTGCTATAAACTGCTAACCTGTCATCACTTGTCCATGCAGCAGAGAAGGTAGCAGGTCACCACATTCTGCCTGGTGCGCAAACTGCAGCAACACTTGAAAATGGTCCCATATCTGGCGACTCTGTGTACTGTCTCAGTGTACTGAGACTATACACTTGTAGTGTGCCTGAGCTGTGTGTCTAGCATGTATCTAGGTGCTGATGTATACTGATACTGGTACTGGACTGCATACAAAATTGAAAAATAAAGTACCATTGAACGCGCCATGGGTGGCGTGGAGCAAGGACCTGGGAAGTAGGAGAGAACGTTGGCTTTTCACATCCTAGTGCTGAACCACAGGGTGGGACTGAAATAGAGCCACGGAGTCATACAACACACACAGGCACACACTCCCCCTCTCTGTTCTCTCATGCATACCGACCAAACACAGACACACTAACGCACGTACACACACATGAACAGTCAGGCATACCAATCTCTCCACGATCATAGACACACACACACATGCACACATGCACACACACATGTGCACACACACGCACATGCACTTATTCACGCACACACGTGTACACACACGCACACGCTTGCACGCACACACACATGTGCACACACATGCACATGCACACACAAACACACACGCACGCACGCACGCACACACATGCACACACACGCACACACATGCACTCATTCACACACACACACACACGTGCACACACACTCATTCACACATACACGCACTCATTCACACACATACACAGACAAACAGACACATGCACACTTAAAACAGGCACAGATACACACACACTACACTGGCACACACACATAGGCACATGTACACACACACACACACACACACACACACACACACACACACACACACACACACACACACACACACACAGACCCACACAGACCCACACAGACACAAACAACACACACACACATATCGGATACGATGTTCATCCCCGGAGGGAGATTGTTCTGCCAACAGTCACAACACACAACAAGGTACATGAAAACTTGAAATTAAAATTAAATTAAAAGTGACAAATAAAGAAAAAGACAAGCGGCTGTTGGCTGGCTGCCGTGTGCACAGCGCCTTAACCAGAACAAACAAACAAACGCAGGCTTATCCCCTGGGCATAGGATTCTAAAACTAGAGTGCCCCCCCCCCCACCCACCCCTACACCGGGTCCCCTTTTTGTTCTCCCAACGTTCCTCACTGTGGTCCCCCAGATGTGTCGATCGCGAGGCCCCGCTGCCGCCGGTGCTCCCGCTTATGCACACACAAACAGATACATGCATGCACACACGCAGTCACGCACACTGGTTCACAGGGAGCTGCTGTTGGTCATGTCATCCTCTGACTAGCCGTCATTATCTCCTTGCTCCTCCAGTTGTCCTGAGATCCCAGACCCTAACGAGGTGCCCAGCCGAACCTTGCCCAAAGCCTGCAGTAATGGAGCGCTGCCAGTTGATGCGGAGAGGATGTTTCCACTAGTGGGAGAGTCTAGGACTAGAGGTCATAGCCTCAGAAATAAAGGACGTTCTTTTAAGAACGAGATGAGGAGACATTTTTTTAGTCAGAGGGTGGTGAATCTGTGGAATTCTTTGCCACAGAAGGCTGTGGAGGCCAAGTCAGTGGATACTTTTCAGGCAGAGATAGATAGATTCTTGATTAGTACGGGTGTCAGAGGTTATGGGGAGAAGGCAGGAGAATGGGGATAGGATGGAGAGATAGATCAGCCAATGGCGGAGTAGACTTGATGGGCCGAATAGCCTAATTCCACTCCTTTTCTTTATGGTCACTGAGGGGCAATTGTTGAGAGAGTAGTTCAGCACTCGCGCACCACAACACGTCCGCTAACCTCTGAGGACGTTGGGAAATCAATGAACAATCTGTCGTCAATTCTGCAGCTGCTTGGTTGGCCACCTGATGGCAGCAGAGTTTCCCTCAAAGTCTTACATCAAATAAAAGTGCAGCACACAGGGCTCCAAGTTCCCCTTAGACTACATTCATGAATCAAAGGTTACATGGAGAAGGCAGGAGAATGGGGTGGAGAGGGACAAACAGTGCGGCCATAATCGAGTGGCAGAGCAGACACGATGGGCCGAATGGCCTCATTCTGCTCCCAATGATCCTAATGACATTATCAGGTACCCACTTGTCATTAAGGAAAATCTCTGGGGCATGAGCATGGATCAGGACAGGACATGCCTCGTCCAATTTGTCAACTGGTGCAGGTTCACCCCTCAGTGTCCACGAACATGATTTATTCAGCGTTAAACAGCGCAAAGTTTACGACTTCTCAGAACACAAAGTGCGAGAGGTTTTACCAAGAGGCACACATTGTGGCAGCTGCTAGTAACATTCCCCATAACCTTTTCCTATCGGATCTGTCCCAGCCGCTCGTAAGGATTTCTGGAGATAATACTTGGCGTTGTGGAGCGCCAGTGAGACTAATCGCAAGCTGAGTGACTGGTGGATTAAATGGGTGTGATGACGAGATCAGGTTATTTCTGCTCAACGCTGGATTAGCCAACATCCGATACATTAGTTCGCAGACTAGAGGCCTTCCTTCCAAAAAAGTTGGAAAAATCAACACTTTGGATTAGGTTGCGGCTTTAACTTGACAGCTAATGTCGGCAGAATGAGACCCTGCAGAAAATACAGCCACTCCCTGTCCAATGTGACAAAAGAGAGTCAAAGAGTCATCCATCATGGAAACAGGCCCATCAGCCCAGTGTATCTATGCCAACAGTCAAATATCTATTTAAACTAATCGTACGCACATTCCATCTTATTATCCCCACAACGCTACCTGCTCCCCTCAGATCCAAACACCACCTACACGTTAATTGCACTTTACAGTGGTAACCGAACTAGTTTGGTTACAAACTTGTATTGTATTGTATTGTATTCAAATTTATTGTCATTGTCTCAGTTAGAGACAACGAAATGAATTTCCCTTACAGGCAGTATCATAAAAATAAAAATAAAAATAAAAATAAAAATAAATAAATAATAATAATAAATAATAAAACATATTAAAAATAAAATAGAATTTAAAAAAAAAGCACAAACACTGAAAGTCCACGACACAACATAACACAGTGGCACCAAGGTGAGGAAGGCACCATAGTCCAGCCAGCCTCCCCTCCGTTCTTCCCAGATTTTCACTCGTGGTCGAGGCCTTCCTAGCACCCGCAGTCGCCGCCCCGGGCGGCCCGATGTTCAGGCCCTCACGCCGGGCTGGTGGAACGCCGACGCCGAACCCCGACGGTGAACATCCTCCTCCTCAGCGGCCCGGACCTCCTGATCAGCCGCCTCCCGCAGCCGGAGTCCGCAGCTCCCGAGTCCGCAGGCCGAGCCGGGCAGAACATGTCCAACCCCATGAATGTTTAGTCCGAAGAAGGGTTTGGGCCCAAAACGTTGCCTATTTCCTTTGCTCCATAGATGCTGCTGCACCCACTGTGTTTCTCCAGCACTTTTGTCTACCAACCCCATGGCTATGTTCCCATCCAGTCCTAAAGATAGGGCCCACATTTAGCTCCAGAACATCACTGGGCCTGAGTGGCTTGGCAGGACCGCAGTGTCTCAGCCTACCCTAAGTCACCATGGACACAGAAGCCTAATTGCATTTTCTTGCCTCGATGGGAAATTCCACTTACCTGCTTTTCATCTCTTCCTCCACAGGCATTATCAACGAGCCATGGCTGCCTGGCAACACCCTAGCAACCGACTTGTGAATCTAACAATAGGACACAGTTAATGTGGCAAAGTAACAATGTACATAATTTTTCCGCTGGCTCCTGTAGAAAGCGGTGTACTGTAAATAACATATTTTGTACATGCTAATCTTAGAGACATTTTTTGTAAAGCATTTTTTTCTGTGGATTGGGAAAATTAACCTTGACACCATCAGGTCATAAGGTATGGGATAGGAGTAGTATTAGGCCATTCGGCCCATCAAGCCTACTCCGCCATTCAATCATCACTGATCTATCTCTCCCTCCTAACCCCATTCTCCTGCCTTCTCCATATAACATCTGACACCCGTACTAATCAAGAATCTATCTATCTCTGCCTTAGAAATATCCACTGACTTGGCCTCCACAGCCTTCTGTTGCAAAGAATTCCACAGATTCACCACCTGACTAAAGAAATTCCTCCTCATCTCCTACCTAAAAGAATGTCCCTTAATTCTGAGGCTATGACCTCTAGTCCTAGACCCTCCCACCAGTGGAAGCATCCTCTCCACATCCAAGCCTTTCACTATTCTGTATGTCTTAATGAGGTTCCCCCTCATTCTTCTAAACTCCAGCGAGTAACAGGCCCAATGCTGACAAACGCTCATCATAGGTTAACCTACTCACCAGACTTTTTGCACAGTAAAGGTTGCAATTCAAATTGTATTCATAGAGAGATTTACAACAGAAGCAGGTTATTTGGTCCAGTGATCATCAGCCACCCATTTACACTACTCCTACATGGATCCCATTTTTTACTCTCCACATATTCTCATCAACACTCTCTAGATTCTACCATCCACCAACGTACTGGGGACAACATACAGAGGCCATTTAATCTTCAAACCCTGCACAACTTTGAGATGTGGGAGGAAACCAGAGTACCTGGAGGAAGCCCACATAGTGACAGGGAGAACGTGCAAACTCCGCACGAACAGCACCCGAGATCAGGAGTGATGAACGGTCTATCTTGCACTGTGGGACAGCGGCTTCCCTAACTGTCCACTGGTCTGTCTTATGAATCTCAGAGCAGGAGAGCACAGAGGGCTGACTTTGGGTTCATTGCACCTGTGTTGACCTCTTGAAGGAATTACTTACTTAATCTGTCTCTCCTGTAGCTTCGCAGATTGACAGTAAATATCTAACCTATGCTCAATCTGATAACCGTTGAATCTGACTTCAGAGGCACAGTGGTGGAGTTGCTGCATTACACTGCCAGAGACCAGTGTTCGATCCTGACTATGCGTGCTGTCTGTATGGATTTTGTACATTCGCCCTGTGATCGCGTGGGTTTTCTCTAGGTGCTCCGGTTTCCTCCCACATTCCAAAAATGTGCAGGTTTGTAAGTTAATTGGCTTCCATAAATTGTCCCTAGTGTGTAGGTCAGAACTAGTGTACAGGTGATCGCTGGTCAGCATGGACTCGGTGGGTCATGGGGCTTGTATCCACATTGTATCTCTAAACTAAACTAAACTAAACTAAACTAAACTAAACTAAACTAAAGCTCCTCTATCAGCAGTGTAGCCCTGATCATCTGCCCTGCTCCATTAAAGAAAATGTTCTCTGTAACATACCTCACTCTTTTTCCAAACACCTGAGCACAAATAATGAAGGAAATATAATTAGATTTCATTGACATTGACATTTCATTGACATTTCATTGACATTGTTCTCCCACCAGCTATCTCCTGCTAAATTCTGGTACCTGTTCCATGCCCAGTATCAGGAGTAATCACCATGAACTGGCTAATGAACCTTGCAATTTCTTCAACAAATCATCCCAATAAGTGAGCCAGAGACCTATTATGACAATCTGAAACATTACGTGACATTTGGAAATTTGTAGTGTCAATCTGATTCTTGTAGCTCCTGGCATTTGGAACCAAAGGAAAGATTAACAATGAAGATGGCCGTTTAGACTCTTCACAACATGGTATGATTGTATTAGTCATCATATACCCCAATGCACTGGTTTGGGAAGCAACATCTGAAACCAGAGAGACAATTGAACATCTGATGTTCCCACCAGTGGAGATTGAAGGCACCTGCAGTGACTTGCCAATTGTTATGATGTTGGCTGACTATGTTCCTCTTTGGAACCAGTGACTCAGATCACGAGAAATAGCCGGTGTGGAAGAAAGTTTAGTTAAGTTAAGTTTCATTCAGTTTAGAGATATAGTATGGAAGCAGGCCCATCGGCCCACCGAGTCCACTCTGATTAGTGATCATCTATACACTAGTTCTATCCTACACCCTAGGGACAATTTACATAGGCCAATTGACCTACAAATCTGTACATCTTTGGAATGAGAGAGGAAACGGAGCACCCGGAGAAAACCCATGCAGTCACAGGGAGAACACACAATCTCCAAACAGACAACACCCAGAGTCAGGATTGAACCCGGGTCTCTGGTGCTGGAAGACTGCACCAGTTCACTGGTGGACAAGTTCACCGTTGCAGTGCAGTGGTTTACCCAGGGCTAATAGCTAATTCCATCAATGATATTCTCTATATTACTGCATATCAAGCTAAAAGAACGAGGGGATAAAAATCCATTCAGTTCATCTTACTCTTTGAGCCATCAACAAAAATAAACACTGCCATCCTGGCTTTCAACTTGAGGAAGTAAAAGCAAATACAAGGTCTTTGACTGTAAATGTGAATTGAAGTTTGGAGTGTAATTGTTTGTCCATATTCTTTCCCATGTCATTCTGCTGGAATTAATCCCATTGCATCAGGTACCGATTTACTGTCTAAGTCAGCAGTCCACTGAAGTGCTGCCAGAACCCTTTGATGGAGTGTTTCTCTCACACTGGGTCACTGCCAAGACTCAGTCATATTATTTCCCTCATTTTCCTACCTTAAATTTCCAATCATTAGTCCAGTCAGACACCGTGAAGGTCGACGGTCCCTTAAATATCTTTCATGTTTACCTCCCTTAAGGGCGGCATGATGGCACAGCAGTAGGTTTGCTGCCTTACAGCGCCAGAGACCCGGGTTCGATCCTGGCTACGGGTGTCTCTGTACAGAGTTTGTACGTTCTCCCCGTAATCGCATGGGTTTTCTCTGAGAACTTTGGTTTCCTCCCAAAGACGTACAGGTTTATAGGTTATAATTGGCTTGGTATGTATGTAAAAATTGTCCTTAGTGTCTTCTTCTTGCGTATGGCGTGCACAGCCTAAAGTTGTAAGACAACTTGTTCTGTGTTCAAGAAGGAACTGGAGATGCTGGAAAATCGAAGGTACACAAAATGCTGGAGAAACTCAGCGGGTGCAGCAGCATCTATGGAGCGAAGGAAATAGGTAAAGTTTCAGGCCGAAACCCTTCTTCAGACAACTTGTTCTGTTTGACCTTCTGTTTGTGCACGGCAGGTTGATTGCATTCGTTGAAACAGGGTGGACCACGTGAAGGTTGAAATCTCCAACCCCGTACTTAGTGTATGATTATGTTAATGTGCGGGAAACGCTGGTCGCTGAAGACTCGGTAGGCCAAAGGGCCTGTTTCCGCACTGTATCTCTAAACTAAACTGAACTAATCCTCCCATTATGAAGCTTACCCACACTGCACAGAAGATTAATTAGTTACTCTGGCCTGAAGCAAGTTTCCATAAATGTTCTTCATTATCTTGAAAGTGCATCTTTTAATTTGCATCAGTCCAGGAAATACCAATTATGTGGGAGAAGCTCTATCATCAGTCTGTTTTTAATCCTGAGCTGTTCTCTTCTGTGATATTGAAAAGGTTACCTAAATACCACAGCTGCCGGGGCAAGGCAACCTGTTAAGGTTATGTGTAGAATCAAGTGACATGTGAAAGGTGGCAATTTACATAATGGAATTAGATAATGGAATTATCTATACAAATAATGGAATTAGGTGTAATTACGATTAATAATATAGTTTTGTTTATAGATACTACACGGAAACAGGCCCTTTGGCCCATCTAGTCCACACTGACCATCGATCACCCATTCACACTAGTTCTCTGTCATCCCATTTTCACATTCACTCCCTACACACTAGGGACAATTTTTCACAGGCTAATTAACCTACAAACCTGCACATCTTTGGGATGTGGGAGCACCCAGGGGAAATTCACGCGGTCACAGGGAGAACGTGCAAACACCACACTGGCACGGACTCGGTGGGCCAAAAGGCCTCTTTGTGTGCTGGATCTCTCTTTGATTCTTACCATGCAAGAAAATAAATGTTTGAGACTATTTCAAAAACTAATCTTCTCGGGACCATCAGTGGTTGAGGAGCGATCTGATGGAAGTATTTAATGTTCTGAGGCATAGATCGTCAAAATCTTTACCACTCACAATAAAGCTTACACGTCCAGGGTGGAAATGTCAAATATCAGAGGTATAAATTTAAGGTGAAAGGAGGTTGAAAGGGGATTTATGTGGCAAGCTTTTTTACGAGGAGTGGTCGGTGTCTGGAATAAGTTCATAAGTGATAGAAGCAAAATAGGCCATTTGGTCAATCAAGTCTACTCTGCCATTCAATCATGGCTGATTTATCTTTCCCTATCTTAACCCCACTCTCCTGCATTCTTCCCATGTGGAAGTGGTGGAAGCAGTTATGATAGTAGCCAATTGAATGAACAGTAGGGAAAGGAGGGATATGGACCATGTGCAGGCGGATGGAAGGAGTTTAGCTTGGCATCATGGTCGCAAACACATCGTGGAGAGTTGGGCCTGTATGTTTGAGATGTTCTACCAAAAAAGGGTCAAATTCACTCAACTGCTCGAGAACACCTAAATAGTCTCCATTTTTTGCTGACCCAATAATTTGATTTTCTCCACGAAATGGCAAATCTCTGGAGGCAAGAGAGCTAATTACAGAAACCACACGTGTCAACACTTTATGCCAATACGCCTGCTCTGAGCGATGATGTTCAACTGATAAAGAATCTACACCTCCAGTTTCTTTATGCCGAATCAAATATGCCGTCATGCACTTGCGATGTCCTTCTCCGTTTTCATGTTCTACAATAACATTGCTGCTTCCAGTCATTGAATCCTGGACCAAAGGGAGATTCTGTCTTGGACAATAGGCGACATACAAAGCAGCACAAACGACCTTGGGATGGTGAATAGAGTAGCCATTCACGTTTTACACACTCGCCATTCCACAGTTCACGTTTGAACACATTGTTTGATAAATACCTTGTCTGAGCATTCTCTCCTCCAGCTCTTTTGTACACTCTGTGTTAGTATTGTTAATGTTCCGTTTCCCCGGATCTGTGTCTTGGATCGCAAACTCCTTTAAGGGCCTGTCCCACTTGGCCATCATTTGCACATCACGCAGATGGTGCGCAAAGATTTTGTACATCACAAAATGCTGCGACGCTGCGCATCACTGCCTATGCAATCACGCACCATGCGCGCATCACGTGCGTGTCACAACGTTCGCGTCGTGCGTCGTGACGCGTAAATGATGACGCGTAAATTACGCGCAAATGATGGCCAAGTGGGACAGGCCCTTTACTGTTACAGATTTGGGTATTTCCTCTTGTGGAATGTCCCCAGCAGCAGGAACAGGTAATGATACCATTGGTATGTCTGCTGGAGAAACTGGATGATTAGATGCAGGAGTGGGCGTAGATGTGATGCTATATTTGCAGGAGCAGCTACATGCTTATCCGTCCAAGTGTTCCTAATGAATCTCAGATTCAATCTCTAATAACCATAAACCAACAAAATGGCATATCAATATAACCAATATCATTGCTATTAACTGTCAAGTGAGTTGAAGTGACGTTAACATATACGCTTTACGGTATGTAGCGCGCGAGATACGTACACATACGTGCACGTGTGGTTGCAGAGGTGACCATGATACTGAGAGGTGAATGCCAATGTCCACTTGTTATCATAAAAATTAACATGAATATTGATCATTATCTTTAGTAAAACACATGTTAAATATGCATTTCCCAATAACAAATATTTATAGTTTAGTATATTGTAGTATTTATTTATTGACAGCAACTCACATAGCATAGGAGTTTTAACTATTTAAATTTAAATCTCAAGTAGATAATACTAATTATTATAATATATTAAAATATATATTAAATGATAATATATAAAATATATAATATATAAATATATAATATATATAAAATATTAAAATATTAAAGATTAACTATGCTCGTGGGGCTCCAGGCAACTGCCCAGCGTGTCCATGTGTTAAGGCCCTAGCTCGGACGGCATCTGAGAAACATTCAGGTCCTTTGAACTGGGAAGGGGAAAAAAATCAAGTTAGCTTTCCAGAGCAAGAAAGTGGGAGGAAGGATAGGTAGAATGAAGGGATGAGTTCTGACAGGCTGAGATCAAATTAGTTAATATTGTCATTGAAGTAGCAGTAGAAGGAGCTGAAACACTAACTGTTTCTCTTTCAACCAACCCTGCTGGATCCTTCCAATGTTTTTTTGTTTTTATTTCAGATTTCCAGCATCTGCCCTTTCTTTGACTTCCATTTACAATGGCATTGGACGTAGTCTACACAGAATGTGAACGAACAGAATCCATGAACGTACACTTGTAGCTTTCTCACAGCAGCTGCTTTGGGAGCCAGCTCACAGACTGGAGACTCGGTAGTGAGTGAAGTGAGCTACTGTGAGCAGAGCAGTCTTGAATCATTAATGAAGCAAACGCAGACACGTGGCTCACTGAAACTAAACGCTACTTTCCCAACGCTGTTGCTAACAGCCGGCTGCCACCAGAGTTGCACCAAATGAGATTTTTACTGTGAAGGATTGTTTTGAACTGTTGGTTGCAGTTCCCTATTCCGATATTTGATATCCTGATGTTCGGAGCAGCAATGGAGTAAGAAGGGGCCACCTGCTCTCTGCAATGAACCACACTTAATTTATCTGCTCCTGGATTTCTCCGATTTAATTACTGCCACGAGGGAGGTCAATAACCAAGAGGTAACTCTGGCGGAAGCGAGAAAACAGAAATCTCCCCATGACCGTGGAGATAATTGAACAGAACTGCAGGACATCAGTGTTTGTCAGCAGTTATATTAACTCTGTTCTACACATGTAATTCCTTCAGTTCCAACAAAGCAGACCAATGTTCCTCAGAATGTTGAAATCATTAATATCTAACTTATCCCAATTGGCTTCAATCTTATTCTTGATATTTAAAACGGAATCCATTATCACGTCGGACCTACAGTTCTGAATGTTTAAAACTGTTTGTAGTAATTTAGATTACAAGCTGGGGTTGAATGTGAAGTCTAACATCTGCTGTGTTGAGACCTTTACACTGAGAGGCAACCACCCATTGCCAGCAAACGGATGGGTAAGGGCAGTGCTGTTGTGACAGAGAAAACAATGCAAGTTTGTCCAGCATCTCTAACCCAGACAATGTCCCTCTTCTGCACCCTGTCCGTAGCCTCCATGTTCTACCTGGCAGTCAGAACTACACGTGGTACTCCAAATGTTAGAGATGCTGGACAAACTTACATTAGTCCTGTGTCTCGTCCGTTTGGAGAAATGGACTTTTAAATGTGGGGGGTAGGGGGCAATTTTGTTTCTAGGTCCCTACCTGGTCGGTGAGGCAGCTTTTTCTCCGGGCTGCCCGTCGACCCGTCCTCGCGGCCTACCAGCGGGCTTGGAGCGCCGTTTCCTGGCGGGGAGCGGAGCGGGCGATGCCTTGCCTGGGTCGCCGCGCTGGATCGACGCGCTGGAGCTCCGGTGAGCTGAGACCGCCGAGTTCAACACCTCCGGGCTGCGGGTCTGCGGAGCGGAGAGGGCGGCGCCGACTCTAACATCGGGAGCCTGGGAGCTCCAAACCGGCGCGGCCTTGTCGGCTTCGGAAGCCGCGGTCCCCAGTCAGGAAGCGGCCGTTCCAGGTGGCCCAGCCGCTGAGTGGACTCTCCCGACGCCGGGGCAACACCACCCGGTGAGAACGGCCAGGAACATCGGGCCTCCGTAGAGGCAACTGCAGTGGCCTCAATAGGCCTGACTTTGGGTGAACTTGGGGTTGGGGACTGGACATTGTGCCTTCCCCCACAGTGGTATCCATTGTGGGGGGATGATTTTTTGTCTGTACGTAATCCTGTTAGTCTTTGTCCAAGATGGCTGCCGTGAAGGGAGAGTGGATGCTGGCGCGCTTTAGCTGCCGCTGCTCTCTCTTCACATTGTGTTTTTGATTTTTTGTTTTTGGACTGAATTCTGTTTTTAATTTGTGATTCTGTGATGTCTTTATTATTTATTTTATTCTGATTATATGTTTTTTATTCCTGTTAATCTTTGTAAGGTGTCCTTGAGATGTCTGAAAGGCGCTCAAAAAATAAAATGTATTATTATTATATTATTAAATGTGACCGAGCCAATGTTTTATATAGCTACAACATGGTTTTGTGTATTTTATATTCAATGACCTGAACAATGACATGTTTGTTATACACCTCTTTCCTACCCTATCTACTTGTGTTGCCACTTTCAGGGTGGCTATGGACTTGCACTGCAAGTTCCTTCTATATAGTATCATTGCTTTTCATTCCACTGTATACATTTTTCTTACATTTATCCTCCTAAATTGCAACACCTCACACAGGTCCAGATTAAACTCCATGAGCCATTTCTCTGTCATATTTCCAACTGGTCTACCACATTCTCGTCAATGCTTTGCTACTATAATTGATAGGGTCCTTACTCTGTGTTCGTTCCACTTCCTGGATTTCCGCTCTCACCTCTATCCTGGAGATTCCTTGCCAGCAATGACAAATCTCTGGTCGCTGGTCGGCGTGGACTTGGGGGGGGGCCAAAGGGCTTGTTTCCGTGCTTTATCTGTAAACTAAACTAAGCCCCTTCTCTTAACAATAATGACCATGGGGTGGCCTTGTTGGCACAGCTCAGCCTGGGTAGAATGAGCAACTTAGTCAAGTCAAGTTTTATTCGTCTCTTGCACCTCAACCCTCCGCAGACGCCGCTGCGGGCGTCCAGATGTTCAGACAAGGTAAGTCGAGGTAAGTCATGAATCGGTGCCTTCTCACCGGAGACCGCGGCTTCAAGATGGTGTAGGCCGCAGGCCGGCGGTCGAAGATCTAAAGTCCCCGCCGCGCCGCAGCAAGAAGGACCGCAGACCGCAGGGCTGGCGGTCGGAGCTCCTCTCCAGGGATCCCTGGCGAGGGATCTCAGGCTCCGGATGGTCAGTCCACGCCGCGCCCACGGTAGAAGTTGGCCGCGGGCTGGCGGTCTGAGCTCTTCTCACGGGTCCCCAACGAGGGATCCCAGGCTCCGGACGCAGCGCCAGCTGGAGCTCTGCAGCTTCAGGCTGCCGTGGGACAGTGAACGGAGCGCTCACCTCCGGCGACCCACGGCGAGAGCTTGCCCACTCCACGACGAAAGCATCCTCGCTGCGCCCGCGGCTGAAGCCCCGGGCACATCTCCGGGAAAGGCCACATCGATCCTCGATGTTAGGCCACGGGGAAGGCGACATGGAAACGGTTTCTCCCTTATCCCCCCCACACCACCCCCCACACAAGACACATGGAGAGACATTAAAAACACACATTAAGACACACTAAAAAAAGTAGAAAAATCTAACACGCTGCTGGCAGGGCTGCCGGCTCGCAGCGCCCCCACCAGGCGAGAGTGAAGAAATAACTGGACACAAAACTAGGTGGACGTTCTCGGGACATTGTAAAAAATAATTCTTTATTTGTTGTTACGCATTATAAAAATTATAAATGTACAGTTATACATACAAAAAGTAATTTCCTTCCACATTCCCTGTGGTATTTTCTTTGTATTGTATCTTTTTCCCTTTCCAGTAGATTACAGGAAGCCTTTAGAGGGAAGATCATTTAAAAAGTATCCGGTGAGCATCTGAACTGCCAAGACTAGAAGGCTATCGCCAAAATATTGGTAAATATGATTAGTATACATGCTTTGTGGTCAGCATGGACATGATGGGCCAAAGGGTCTGTCTGTACTATATGACACTATGACTCCATAATTAATAGCAACCACAATACAAAGTTTTTCTTCATCCATTAAAATAGATTGTAAAGAAACAATTCAATTCATCAAATAAATAATCCGTCTGAAAGTTGAAGTAATTTTAAAATTGGTTGCAAACTATTGAATCAAATATACAAATCAGATTTATTATTACATTAGTCCTGAAATGTCTGACTGTTCACCTGCATTTAAATCAATAACTGCATTTGGGATTACTTTTCTGAAGGGCATATAATATCTCTAAAGATTCTATTTGACACACACATCCATCTTACCATTATGACCTGATGTTACTTCACATGTGGTAACTTTTACTCATTAGGGCGCAGCTAATGACAATGTTCGTTACTGCCAGATGTGTTCATCAAACCTGGTGGCCACACTTCAGGAAGTGACTGAGATGACTTCATGGATATACGTCATATTTCACCATTTTCCACTCATTGTATTTCCCTCCCCTTTACTGAGAGGAGCTACTGTAGCATCCATTCAATATCTTCACATCGATTCTCCAAACCTTTGTACTTTAGCTTGACTTTGGTCAATTAAAATTAAGAGCAGTTGAAAAAAAAAAGCAAGTTCTCAGGAGAGCAGAGTATCAAATGTCTGGAACTGATGTCAGTGTTGATGGAGGAGGCTATATGATGCTTTTAGATAGGCACATGGATAAGGAGGAATATGGAACATGTGCACAAGTTCACAAGTTATAGGAGTAAAATTAGGCCATTCGGCCCATCGTGTCTACTCCACCATTCAATCATGGCTGACCTGTCCCTCCTAATCCCATTTTCCTGCCTTCTCCCCATAACCCTTGACACCTGTTCTGATCAAGAATTTGCCTATCTCTGCCGTAAAAATATCCACTGACTTGGTCTCCACAGCCTTCTGTGGCAATGAGTTCCACAGATTAACTACCCTCTGAGCAAAGAAGTTCCTCCTCACCTCCGTTCTAAAAGAGATTAGTTTAACTTGGCATCATGTTCGCCATGGGCATTGTGGGCCCAAGGGCTTGTCCCTGTGCTGTCCTGTTCTATGTTCTAAAGTCATGAGGAGGGGGATTCATGAGTAGATCAAACTAAATGACAACTAGCTTGGTTGGGTTTAAAACATTTGTGGCATTTAACGTTTCAAAGAAACATTAACGGGAAAATAACAGAAATGTGTGCTTACGAGAGTTACAGGTACATACACTATGAACAGATTTGGTTATAGCTTCTTTAGTTATGATGACCAAGGGGAGAGAGCACAGCTACACCTTTGTAAAGTTTTGGCTTTGCACCACCTTTCTTGATCATATTGCAGTCGAGTAGAGTTGTACTTGCTGGCTCACACAGTACCGTGCTCCCAGCTGCCATGTGTTCCCAGCCACCGTGCCGTACTTTGTCACGACAACTCCGCCTCTTGTTGGTTTATCTGCTGAATGCCCATTAAAATCTCCAGTGCCATGCTGTAGCAGAACAAATACTGATCCTGCACATGGGAACAAAGGCAGAGTCACTTTCGCATCTTAACCGCGTGGCACCATGATAGCAATGGGTTAAAGGGATAGCTATCTGTTGCTATTTGTTGTCCAGGAAGGAAAAGGCAGCTCATCATCTCTGTTAGTAGCGTGTTCACTGGACCATCATGAATGGAAGTCTCTATCCGGAGTTTCAATACACATCTCAATTATTTCTCTTCATGGCCAGGAAATCCCTAGAAGGCTAACTGTTATTGCATGTTACCAATTACCGTGGAGTGAATAACTGGAGTGTTTTTCAAACATTGATTTTTAATCTATACTCTGTATTGAATCCAGCTAGTTTAAATTATGGGGCCATACGTACATGAGCCAATTCCACTCTCGGCCCAAGGATGAAACATTCTCATCAATCTTTAGTACAAGCAAGCAAAGTCAAGTCAAGTCAATTCAAGTCATGTTTATTTGTCACATACACATCCGAGATGTGCAGTGAAATGAAAGTGGCAATGCTCGCGGACTTTTGTGCAAAAAGACAAACAACCAAACAAACTATAAACACAATCATAACACACATATACCTTTACATAATAAATAATGGAAGGAAAAACGTTCAGTAGAGTTAGTCCCTGGTGAGATAGGCGTTTACAGTCCGAATGGCCTCTGGGAAGAAACTCCTTCTCAACCTCTCTGTTCTCACCGCATGGCAACGGAGGCGTTTGCCTGACCGTAGCAGCTGGAACAGTCCATTGCAGGGGTGGAAGGGATCTCTCATGATATTGTTGGCTCTGGAGTTGCACCTCCTGATGTATAGTTCCTGCAGGGGGGCAAGTGAAGTTCCCATAGTGCGTTCGGCCGAACGCACTACATTCTGCAGAGCCTTCTTGTCCTTGGCAGAGCAATTCCCAAACCAGATGGTAATGTTCCCGGACAAGATGCTTTCCACCGCCGCTGCGTAGAAGCACTGGAGGATCCTCGGAGACACTCTGAATTTCCTCAATTGCCTGAGGTGGTAAAGGCGCTGCCTTGCCTTACTCACGAGTGCTGAGGCGTGTGATGCCCATGTCGTATCCTCGGAGATGTGGACTCCCAGATATTTAAAACAGTTCACCCTATCCACAGGATCCCCATTTATCCTCAATGGAGTGTACGTCCTCGGATGATGTGCCCTCCTAAAGTCCATGATCAGCTCCTTCGTTTTTTTGATGTTCAAGAGGAGGCTGTTATCCTGGCACCAGAGTGCTAGACCAGCCACCTCCTCCCGGTAGGCCTTCTCGTCGTTGTCTGAGATCAGGCCCATCACCACAGTGTCATCAGCAAACTTAATTATTGAGTTGGAGCTGAAGCTAGCCACACAGTCATGTGTGTACAGAGAGTACAATAGGGGGCTGAGGACGCAACCCTGGGGCGATCCTGTGCTCAGGGTAAGGGACTTTGATGTATTCCCTCCCATCTTGACTACCTGGGGCCTGGCGGTGAGAAAGTCCAGGACCCAGGCACACAGGGAGGTGTTGAGTCCCAATTCCATTAGCTTCCCGGCCAGCCTGGTGGGGACTATCGTGTTGAAGGCTGAACTGTAGTCTATGAACAGCATCCTCACGTAGCCCCCCTTCTGGCTGTCCAGATGGGAGAGAGCGGTGTGCAAGACCTGGGAAACCGCATCGTCCGTGGATCTGTTCGGACGGTATGCGAACTGCAACGGGTCCATGTTCTGAGGGAGGAAGGCGCAGATGTGTTTCTTCACCAGCCTCTCAAAGCATTTCATGACTACCGAGGTAAGGGCCACCGGACGGTAGTCATTCAGACAGGCAGGGGAGGCATTTTTTGGTACCGGTACAAAGTGACAATAACAAATGAATGCAAAATGATTCCCCATAAATAGTTTGTCAAATCACTTAACATTAGCACTTTTGATTAATTTCCCCTTTCACTACCTTAAATCTTTTGTAAAAATACCTTTGAAAGAAGAGTCTTTGTATTGTAGTTTTTTTAATATGATCCTATTAACAGAGGGGAAATATATTGGAGAAAAGACCATGCATCGTTTATATTTATATGATGCAGATAATTCAATAGTTTTAATGAGTGATTTGTTAATAAATGGATCGTTATAGGAGACCAGAAAGTGTGGTGAAGTCAGATGCATTTTCTCACAGGTATGGAGTGAGGTAATGGAAATCAGTCCAGTTTTTTAAGTATTTATTCTACTGGTAAAGTGATGTTAAGATTGTATCAAATATCTCCATTCCACCTCAAGAGATGAAATGATGAAATAGTGGGGAGAGCCTCAATGCGTGTTAATATTACATCACATAGAAGGGAGCTTTATCTTTGTATTACGGGCAAGAACATCGTCAAGAGACATTGAACATACTGTTGGGTAGATGGTTGATGCAAAGTGTTCTCAGGAGCAATGTATCCAAGTTTATCAGTGTTCTCTGCCACACACAACATATCATACTAGTCGTCATGCTATGTTTAATGGCACATGCTTTTAACATGCATTGCAACTTTCAACAGTGGAATTTAGTCATGACACAAAAAATTAAAGTATAAAAAATAATTTTGTAATATTTGCTAAAATAAACTTTGGGAAATTAGTTCATTTAAACAGGATTTAAAAATCAGTTAAATTGCGTGAATTGACAGATCCTATAGCCGATAAAAGTCTGTGTATTTTCCAAAATACATGCTCCCAGCCCAAATGAAAGTAGCTGTACAAAGTTTGCAATAAAACACCAGAGGGGGAGCAGGCTGTTTTCAGTGGATGCTTATGAATGATACACTTTTATCAAAGCAGGCTGTACAAGTTTACATGTACATTGAATCAATGGGATGAAATAGTTTTTACTTCATTGAACTAAATTGCCCACAGATGCTGTTCGTGGGAAACGGGTTTGTTGGGGTGCACCTTGGTAAAACATGAGAATTATTAATGGGATGACACTGCTTCATAGTGCCAGAGACCTAAGTTTGATCATGGCTTATGGTGCTATCCGTGTGAAGTTTACACATCTCCCCTGTGACCGCATAGGTTTTTATCGGGTACTCGGGTTTCCTCCCACATCCCAAAGACATTCAGGTTTGTAGGTTAAATGGCCTCTGTAATTTGCCCCGAGTGTGAGGGGAGTGGATGAGAAAGTGGGATAACATAAAACTAGTGTGATGAAGTGAGCGATGGTCGCCATGGACTCAGTGGGCCGAAGGGCCTGTTTCTATGCCGTATCTCTCAATCAATCAATCTTTCATTCGCTGGGAATTTCTGAAATTGATGGTTTTGTAGTTTCATGTATCTGTACCCAACAACAGCAAGCATTATTAATATTGGGGCATGTATAGAGATAAAACAACCCAGACTAGAGGATGCGATAGATCTGCCAGGACATCTTGGCCAAGATCGTTACAGCAGTGCTTACCTTGGTCTGAATCATTCCATGACGTTGGCTTCTCATTTCCTTCACTATATCCATAATGTCAAACTATAATGGAAGGACATTAGTGCAAACCATCACTATGATTTATAAGCCCAAACCCAGTGTAAAATAAATAATTACATGGGTCTATTAATTATCCGCTTAACACTGACTTTCCTATCGTTCAGTCGTAGATGATAAAGTGCGCACTCAGTTCCCTTGCTGCATCTTTTGAGGACTAAAAGTATTCTTATTAACAATGTCAAATGGACGTCTCCAAAATGGTTTAGGTGCGGGAAGTCACTAAGGCAGACGCAACGTTCACGGGACACTCATTTCACTACTTCTAACAATGTACCTTGGCCCAAACCGCAAAGGAGTTGTCCCCACATTAACCCCCCAAACTGCCCAACACATCACCGGTTCCTCACTCCCCTCCATTGAGTCTGTCCAAAGCAAGCGTTGTCTGCCAAGGGCGCTCAGCATCGTCAAGGACTGCTCTCACCCCAGCCACAGTCTGTTTACCCTCCTCCCATGCGGGAGGCGCTACAGGTCTCTCCGTTGCCAGACCAGCAGGTCCAGGAACAGCGTCTTCCCTGCGGCTGTTTCATTACTTAACTCTGCACCTCGGTGATTGCCAGTCACCCCCTCCCGGACACTCCTACCCCCAGAAAAATTGCACTACTACGACTGTATGGACGTATATATATTTATTGCTCATTATTCTATGTTCGCTCTTCTGGGGAGATGGTAACTGCATTTCGTTGTCTCTGTACACTGCACAATGACAATAACGTTTTTTTTTTTTTTAATTTTTTTAGATGTTTTTATTAAGGACAGTGCATATTTATAAACATTTGCATGCAATACGCAAGATTATAGCTATAGGCTGATTTCCATCTGTAGTCCCTCTGGTAAACCAGGTTAACACATCACAACACATTCAATCCATAAGAAAAGAATCAAAACAAAACAAAAGACAAACAAAAAACATAACAAAACAGACAATAAAGTTAAAAAGTAACAATAAAAGACTGCCAGATGATTATATTACGGTTGATTATGAATACAGGTTTGATTTTCCAGTAACCATTTTTTGAGTTGTTTTGTAAATGTGGTGATGGTTGGCAGATCCCGTATGAAGCAGGGGATCGCGTTCCAGGTATGCGACGCTCTATAGGAAAATACTGTCTGGCCAAATACACTTTTCTTAAACGGGACAACACAATCACCCCTGGATGCTGCTCTTGTCGACCTATTTATGTTCTTCTTTATAAATTCTTTTAACGGAGGTGGGGCTAGTCCATGGATGATTTTATAAACTAAAATTGAGTCCAAATAATTTATTACATTTTCCCAGCTCAGCAGATCAAATTTTTTAAGGATGCTTCAGTGATGGTACATTCTGGGCTTTAATTGTTTGTAAGCAATTTCAACAGGCTTTATCGTGGACTTACATGCCAATGACCAAGTCGTTATACCGTAGGTCATGTATGGCATAATCATAGCATTAAAATATAATTTAGCCGAATCAGTAGTTAAATTATTCTTAATATATCTAAAATTGGACAATTTAAATTTAATTAAATTCACTGTTCATTTTACCTGTTGTTTAAAACCGAGCTGTGAGTCAATCACAATTCCTAAATATTTAAACTCCTTTACAATTTTAAGTTTTGTTCCATGAACAAACACATCCGGATCTGCATCTGTACTTGCCTTTTTGGAGAAAAACATACATACATTTGTCTTTGACAAATTTAGATGCAAATCAGAAAACTGCAACCAGTATGACACATTAATCATAGCAGCTGATAGGTCGTGTGCAGTTTGATGTCTGCTTTTGGCATGTACATACACAACTGCATCGTCAGCATACATCTGGCAAGTCACATTTGATGGACAGCTACTTGGTAAATCATTAATGTACAGACTGAAAAGTAACGATCCCAAGATTGAACCTTGAGGTACACCAAGAGGGTTTTTAGAAGTTGCAGATTTACTGTTATGCACTCTAACACATTGTTCTCTCTGTACCATATATGACTCAATCCATTTCATCGTGCTCAAAGAGAGGTTAAAATAGGACAGTTTGGTCATCAAGATCTGATGGTTCACAGTATCAAAGGCTTTTCGTAAATCAAGAAAAACAGCTCCTGTAACACCACCTGCATCAATTTTGGACTTCATATTTTCCAAAAGGAAGCAAAGTGCCGTCTCAGTGGAGTGATATTTTCTGAAGCCAAACTGCATTGGGTTTAGGGTATATGGACTATTGTTTAAATGTTTAATTATCTGTTCTACAACCCATTTTTCAGCTATTTTGGAAATTGCCGGGAGAATGCTTATTGGTCTATAATTACTAATTATAGTGGGGTCTCCTGATTTTAAAATGGGAGTTATTACAGCAGATTTCCAAGAATTTGGGAAAACACATTTGTTTATGGACTTGTTTATGATGCTGGTAATTGGAGCGATCAGTGACTGCTTATGTGCTTTAAGAAACATTGTATCCATACCAAAGGCATCTTTGGCTTTTGAATTTTTAAGACCACAGATAATCCTGTCAACCTATGGCTGAGACACTTCATTCAAAATAAGAACCGGAGAAGCAGTGTTCAGCGGCATAGCGTGTCGGACTGCGGAACAGGAGATATGAGTCAAGTTCTTCACAGAATCTATAAAATACGTATTAAAGGCTGTTGCAATCTCATTTGGATCATTTGTCAGACTTTCATTTAGTTGCAATTCTCTAATGTTCTTGTTGATGATATTATTTCCAGTTAATTTCCTTATGTTTGTCCAAATCTCCTTAGCATTACCTCTCGTGTTGCTTATTACATTAATAAAAAAGTTTGCCTTAGCATTCCTAATTTCTTTAGTAACTTTATTTCTGAGTGAGGTAAATATTTGTCTATTTGAATCTGAATCTGAATCTTTTTGAATCTGAATCCACATCTATCTTCAATATTCTTCCTTCTCATCTGCTGCCATGGATTCAGATACCGGATGAGAAAACAGTTGCGGACTTCATAGATGGGGAAATGGGCTTGATCTCAACAATGCCAGACAGATTGGAATGCGAATATTGTAAGGGCATTGCTCCAGCCCGTGTTTTAAAGGGGAAAGAAAATGTTAAAGTAAAAATATTTCTTCAGACTAATGCAGGGTGGGGATAAGTGTAAGTTTAAGTGTTCAGACTACGTCAGTCTGAAAAAGGGTTTCGGCCCAGAACGTTGCCTATTTCCTTCGCTCCATAGATGCTGCCGCACCCGCTGAGTTTCTCCAGCACTTTTGTCTACCTTCGATTTTCCAGCATCTGCAGTTCCTTCTTAAACATCATAAATCATTACCTCTTTCCTGCTTTCTCCCCATATCCCTTGATTCCGTTAGCCCTAAGAGCTATATCTAACTTTCTCTTGAAAACATCCAGTGAATTGGCCTCCACTGCCTTCTGTGGCAGAAAATTCCACAGATATACAACTGTCTGGGTGAAAAGGTTTTTCCTCATCTCTGTCCTAAATGGCCTACCTCTTATTCTTAAACTGTGACCCCTAGTTCTAAATTCCCCCTACATCGGGAACATTTTATCCTGCATCTGGCCTGTCCAATCCCTTAAGAATTTTACATGTCTCTATAAGATCTCCTCTCATCCTTCAAATTCCAGTGAATATAGCCCCAGTCGATCCATTCTTTCATCACATGTCAGTCCTGCCATCCCAGGAATTAACCTGATCAACCTACTCTGTACTCCCTCAATAGCAATAACGTGCTTCCTCAAATTAGGAGACCAAAACTGTACACAATACTGCAGGTGCGGTCTCACCAGGGCCCTGTACAACTGCAGTAGACCACCTTGCTCCTGTACCCAAATCGTCTAGCTATGAATGCCAACATGCCATTAGCTTTCTTCAATGCTTGATGTACCTGCATGCTTACTTTCAATGACTGATGTACAAACACACCCAGGTCTCGCTGCAACTCCCCTATTCTAAATCTGACACCATTCAGATAATAATCTGCCTTCTTGTTCTTGCCACCAAAGTAGATAACCTGACATTTATCCACATTATACTGCATCTGCCCACTCACCCAACCTATCCAAGTCACCCTGCACCCTCGCAGCTCACACTGCCACCCAGCTTTGTGTCATCCACAAACTTGGAGATGTCACATTTAATAGCCTTCACAATGAGAGGACAATGTGATACTAACTGAGACAAACGGAAGGACAAGGCATGCAACCACTGATGTTGTGGAATCCTAACTCCCAAAGACAAATTCCACGGCATCAGGAGTCATGGAAAATGGGACAGCTTCTGATTTGAAGCAGTTCTGTATAATATAAAGTCCTTATTAATGACAGCTTCCCAAGCTTAATATTTACAAATGATTAGTGGTATCCGCCACCCATGCTTTCTCCTTATCAATAGAGATGCTTCAAAGCATGAGTTACATGAAAAGGAATGTCTAGTTTCGCCGCATTATTGGCTTCATCTTCAAAGAACTCTAAGTTCCAAAATAGGCTTTGTGCATAAACAAGTCAATCCCATCTATGTGTATTTAAAATTTTGTGAATGAGTTGGCTAATGCAGGAATTTCCGGTATATTTTCCCACATAGCTGCTGTCAGTAAGCAATTCGTTGGGTGAAGATGTCTGAGACATCGTGGTGCTACAAAAATGCAAGGAACCTATGAAACTCAGGTAGTTTGACCAGAACCTACCAACAACAGGGTCAATATGTTAATCCATTCATTGGTTCTAACCCACTGACATTTGGTGAACATGTTATCCAATGCTACTATTGTCTTTGCGACAAAGGAGAAAATACCAGACTGTTAAATGATGGCATTGCATCAAATTCACCCAACTTTTCATCAACAAGATGGCTGACAGACTCAGGCAGAATGCTCCATTCATAACATGTAACCATTGGCATTTAATTCAGAGATTCTTCTGCACTACAATAGGCTGAGAGCTCCAATTATATCCATTTCATTCCCTACATGCATGCTCTCACCTGTTCTCCCCTTGCTCAGAACAATGACAGATATCCCCTCTCCATCACTTCCACCCCATCAGCTTCCACTTTCAATTCTCTGTGACTTATGGATGATGCCAACACCAGGCACACTTTCCCTTTTAACATCCAGGAGAGACCATTCCCTTTGGGATGCTTCACTACAATTTCCACCAACGTTCACTGCCTAGTGGAAAGGATGTTTCCACTAGTGGCACAGTGGTGCAGCGGTAGAGTTGCTGCCTTACAGCGCCAGAGACCCGGGTTCGATCCTGACTACTGTTGATGTCCGGCTAGATTGTTTACGTTCTCCCTGAAACCATGTGGGTTTCCTCCGGTTTCCTCCCACATTCCAAAGACGTACTGGTTTGGACGTTAATGGACTTCTGTAAATTGTAAATTGTCCCTAGTGTGTAGGATAATGCTAGTATGTAGAATCGGGCCATTCGGCCCATCTAGTCTACTCATCATCATCATCATCATCATCATCATCGTTGAAAACATCAACGGGCACGGTGCCTTACAATTCTATGGACGACAGTAATCGCAACTTCTACTGAAGTGTGGATGGCCGTTGGCTCGCTAGGAGCTCATCCGCCCTTTGACAGGTCTTGTTATTGGTCCTGCTGGGGGTCCAAAGCCCCCTCCTCACCTGGCAAACCAGGTGGGGGAGATGGTTTAGTTGATGACTATCTGACCACTGAGCAGGTAGCACGGGATTACATGATATCCGTGGCGGGGGGAACTCTCCCCGACCTGACCAGTCTACTCCGCCACTTCAGAGGTATGACCTATCTCTCCCTCCTATCACCATTCTCCTGCCATCTCCCCATAACCCCTGGCATCTGTACTAATCAAGAATCTATCCATCTCTGCCTTAAAAATTATCAATTGATGGCCTCCTCAACCTTCTATGGCAAAGAATTCCACAGATTCAACCACCCTCAATGTCCTGAATTTGACACGTGGGAACCAGGATAAATGTCCATCAATCTTTCCCTTGAGAACGTTTGACTTAAAACATCAAACTGTTTGTCTAATTCCAGCAACGCAGTATTGGGAGGATGGAAGGAACTGTCTTTAGTCCATGCCTCAACTCGATTACTTTGTCACCATATAAACTTAATCAATGACATTCCTCGTATGTTGCAAAACATACTTGGCGAATAAAGTGTGATTCTGATTCTGATACAGATTTGAAGTCAAACTGGAAAAACAAGACATTTGCAAAGGTGATCAGGAGAGAGGCCAAAGGGACAGGGTGGAACAATTAACTTCAGAGATAAATTAAAATCCACAACAGGAAGAGCACATGGGTCACCAAAGGTTTGTCATTACTGAAAGAGATCCTTGTGGTAGCAGGTAGCTGGATGGTAAAAACAAACAAGGAACTGCAGTTGTTGGTTTACAATAGAATTCACAAAATGCTGGAGTATCTCAGCAGGATCGGGACCCTTCTTCAAGCTGACTGTCTGGCAAGTGATTAGTGGATACAGGTGAAGGGTGGGGGGTAGTTTATTGGTAGATGGGTGGGCTAAGGCCAGAGATGGGAAGAGGACAAAAGGCTGTGAGATAAGGAGAGAAAATGTGCAAAATATGAAGCCTGAGGAAGAGATATAGGTGAAAAGGGCTTTTGTTGATTAGTTATCTAAAATTTGAGTATTCAATGTTCATACCTTCGGGTTGTAAGCTACCCAAGCAAGATACGAGGTGCTGTTCCTCCAGTTTGCATAGGGCCTCACTAAGCACACCATTAAGGGAAGGTTTTGGTCCCCAGTCACAGGGTACAGGGAAAACCATTAACAGGGCTCCATCAGTATGCCCATGGCTAGCAGTACGATTGTGTGATGATCACCCATTTATGGCAATCAATGGGCATAGTGATCAATACCTGACGTGGTGATCAGGTCCTGTGGTGGCCAATGATCCAAGCACTGGACATCTCAACACAATGGGCAGTGGTATAAGGGGGGGAAGCATGAAAAACAATGAATATGCTCATCTCCCCCAGGCCTTTCCCTCACATACATTCCTCAACTATTAACAACGGCTTTTAGTATCAGCTCAGATTATTTCATTCCACTGTCTGTATTCTGTCTGTTCAGATGATAAAGTTTTCTCGCTGTCAGCCACTTTGAACTTCATTCCATGCCTCTGACCACGCCAGCTTTCCCACACAACTCAGTGAAATGTTCTTCGTTAATGCCCTTATCAAGATCCATGTATAAACAATAAGAGACAGGGAGCCTGAGATTGATCCCTGGGGAGGGCGACCAGGATCAGCCATGAAGTGAGGGCCACCATCATCGATCACCAACATTGCTTCTGATTGCTCAGTAAATTTGTCATCCAGTTCCCCATCTTGTCGAATGGCCTTGAATTTCAGTGGCTAGTCTCTCAAGAGAGACCTTCTCAAAGTTGACTCCATCTACATTTCATGCTGCCATGGCAAGACCACCAGCATAATCAAGGACCAGTCTCACCCTGGTCACTCCCTCTTCTCCCCTCTCCCACAGAGCAAGGGCAACAGAAGTTTGAAAAAAACACATATCTCCTGATTCAGCGGCAGTTTTTTCGCAGCTGTTATCAGGCAACTGAACTAACTTCTCACCAGTAAGAGTGCAGTCCTGACCTCCCGTCTACCTCATTGGAGAGCTTTGAACACTCTTCAATTATCTTGCACAAAATGTTGTACACTTTAACCTCTATCTGTACACTGTGGACACTGTGATGTTTTCAAGAGAGAGCTAGATAGGGCTCTTAAAAATAGCGGAGTCAGGGGATATGGGGAGAAGGCAGGAACGGGGTACTGATTGGGGATGATCAGCCATGATCACATTGAATGGTGGTGCTGGTTCGAAGGGCCGAATGGCCTACTCCTGCACCTATTGTCTATTGTCTATTGTCTATTGACGGTTTGATTGTGATCGAGCAAAGTGGATTTTATAATCTCGACATAGTTAGTATAAACAAAGTCTAGACATAACATCTACCACATTACCTCTGGCCAACCTTGAGAGTGATCGAATACCTTCATTCCATATCTGATGCTTACATAAATCCAGCCTGCCTGCAAAAGTCTGGCCATTAGCCTTGTGAAATAAGCAGGACCTGCACTGATTAATGCAAATGCCAAAAGTTTTCTTATTATAGATCCCAAACTAATAGACTGACAAGGGCATATTCACTCAAGCCATTTTCCCTGTGTAAAGACATTTGTTTCAGAATTGGCCTTATTATTCTTTAGCTGCTGAGAGTATGGGTTTACAGAATGTATTTAATAACATCCAACATAGACTTCTGTTCATTTTCAATTTCGGGGACAATGTTCCAACTCTTTCATATAATAAGCTTCAGCAAGCTTATTTTATCCCCACAAACAGAGTATGGAACCATATTTTGGAGCTTGACATAATGCATTGTGTCACTCCTAATTCAAGGCCTTAGATAAGGCCTTTGTTCTAAACATTCTGCCTCATGTAGATGCTGGCTGTCCTGCTGAGTTACTCCTGCATGTTCTGTCTATCGTTGGTGTAAACCAGCATCTGCAGTTCCTTCCCACACACTACACTTGTACATTTCCCAATCTCAATCCCAACCAAGAGCAATGGAAATCATCAGCTCTGGGTTATTAATGGATGCAATATCAGCAGTTGACATATACTGATAACCATGTAATCGTGTACTTTCTTTCTGCTGACTGGATAGCACGCAACAAAAGCTTTTCACTGTACCTCGGTACATGTGACAACCAATACAACTTAAACTTCTATGCTTTTGAATTCCAGATAATACCAGTTTCAACCTGAACCTCAACAGGTCGATGACTCTCATCCAAATCAGTGCAGACTCTTTTGAGTATAAAAAAACCTTCATGTCCTTCACCTGAAGAACAAGGAAACTCAACCGAGACTTGAATGTGAGTCCAAACCCTGAATGAGTTTTTCAAGGCTCTGGAAGGTCAGACTAAGTGAAAGGAAATGACCCCCCATTGGGAAGGCAATCTTTACCGAAGAATCTCAAATCTGCAACCGTTCTATGATCAATTGGCAGTGTTCATGGAGGCTGGTTGGTGCCACTTGATAGAAATGCATCCATTAAATCATCCTGATCCCAGGAATTAGTGTTTAACCTATGATGAGCGTTTGTCGGCACTGGGCCTGTACTCGCTGGAGTTTAGAAGAATGAGGGGGGACTTCATTGAAACATACAGAATAGTGAAAGGCTTGGATAGAGTGGATGTGGAGAGGATGTTTCCACTAGTGGGAGAGTCTAGGACTAGAGGTCATAGCCTCGGAATTAAAGGACGCTCTTTTAGGAAGGAGACGAGGAGAAATGTCTTTAGTCGGAAGGTGGTGCATCTGTGGAATTCTTTGCCACAGAAGGCTGCGGAGGCCAAGTCAATGGATATTTTTAAGGAAGAGATAGATAGATTTTTGATCAGTACAGGTGTCAGAGGTTATGGGGAGAAGGCAGGAGAATGGGGTTAGGAGGAAGAGATAGATCAGCTATGATTGAATGGCAGAGTAGACTTGATGGGCAGAATGGTGTAATTCTGCAGCTATCACTTATGACCTTAATGCCTTAAGGAAGACAGAACCTTCCCGAGAATGCTTGCCGTGCTTACCCTGAGTCCCTTGTTGATCAAGCTCAGCAGAACATGGGTACAGATGAGGACTCCGCTTCTCCCAATACCAGCACTGCAATGCACCACCAAAGGTCCTGTGTGGTGGACATCTCCCATGTACAGAATAAAGCGTACAAGCTGCTCGCATGAGTGTGGGACACCATGGTCAGGCCAACTGACAAATCTCAGATGTTTGACATAGTGTACTTCCCCTGTCTGAAATACATAAAGACACACAGACATCAAACCGTGAATGCACCGTAGCAGAATAATGTGGTGATTTAAACATAAAGATTTGATTTTCTTTCCTTTCTTTAGCTACTATAAAGCTACTATTTCAGCAACTCGTTTTACAAATTCACAGATGACATGGTGGCACAGTGGTAGAGTTACTGCCTTATAGCACCGGACACCCAGGTTCAATCCTGGCTACAGGTGCTTATCTGTACAGAGTTTGTACGTTCTCCCCGTGACCACGTGGGTTTTCTCCAGGACACGCGGTTTCCTCCTTCACTCCAAAGATGTACAGGTTTGTAGGTTAATTGGCTTGGTAAAAATTATAAATTGTCTCTAGTGCATGTGGGATAATGTTAGTGTACGGTGATCGTTGGTCGGTGCGGACTCGGTGGGCAGAAGGGCCTGTTTCCATGCTGTATATTAAAACTAAACTAAAGGTCCTGTCCCACGAGCATGCGTCTGCATGCGGCGAGCGCGACCAAACCAGAAGCGGGGGTCGCGCGGAGGTCGAGTGATCCCGTACGAGTTGATGTGAAGTTTGGGCGAAGTCCGTGGGAAGTTCGCGCTAGGCGTACGCCGTCAAGACGCTGCGCACGCCCGTCGAGGCGGTGCGTACGGCCTCAGTGCGGCTGCGGGCCTGCAGGCCGTTGCCGTGAGGAATCTTTGGACAGTGTCAGTTTTTCGGAGCCCCGCACGATGTCGGGACCAGCTTCGCACAACTCCATACGGCTCCGGCGATCGAAGTGGGACCGGCCCCGCGAGGCCGTACGGCTCAAGCGACCACGTTAGGTTGCGCTTGCTGCATGCAATTGCATGCTCGTGGACCAGGCCCTTTACCGAAAAAACTATATATTCTACTGCTCCTTGGGCCCAATGATCCAATAAGCCCACAAGCAGAGATTGGGGTAAGATGCACGAATGACATTCCTCAAGAGTTTATCAATAACATAATGTCGATTGCTTACACCGTGGAGCTGATAAGCATCCATGCGCATTCGGGTTTGGGATGGTCCACGATTATTGTGCTCACCTCAATCTCTGCCATCCTTATGACATTTATTTCGAAGGAATCCACTACCTGGTGCTTCTCCAGGATGAGCTGGTACGTGTTGACGTTCATTGGTTTGTAGAGTTTGTCCGGCCAGTAACCATGGCACTTGACCTTTCCCCGCTCTTGTTGGCGGGTCATCATGGCCACCACATCAGCCTTGTTTTCCCAGACCATTTGCCAGAAGTCACTTGTGGTGCTGGGGAGAGGACCTTGGCAGGCGATGTAGAAATACCCCTCGGTGCCAAAGGGCATCCTGACGTGGCTCGCGTTGATGTAGCCCTGGTCTCCGACGTGGACACGGGTTTCATCATCTGTGGTGACGGGGAACAAATGCTGTTCACAGTGTAAAGGGGCCGAGTTAATGACTACTCCAGACAAAATACAGCTCAGAAGCAGGCTGCGTACCATAAAACTCCGATAATCCATTGATGATCATTTGGAAAACCCAACGGTTTGGTATCCAGCCCACCAGGTAAAACATGCAGTTTCTACTCACGACCTGCGTTTTCCACACTCCCTAACCACTTGACCAGTGCTGGAGTAACTCAAGCACTGAAGACTGGTCTCTACCCGAAACGTCACCCATCCTTTATCTCCATAGATGCTGCCTGACCCGTTGAGTTACTCCAGCACTTTGTGTCTTTTTGTAAATAGACATGGTTGGACAGCTGGTTAGATGACAGGAAATAAAAGGAAGAAATGGTTCTAAAAATCCATCAACCTCTGCTCTGTGCACAGTCAGTCTTTGAAGCCCCGTAACCCTATTGTATAGAGAATTCCAACCAGGAGATCGTGTAGGCCAAGGTGGACTGAGCGTAAATGTTCAGCAAAAACAGCAGGCTTCCGCATGTGGCAATGAAACCAATGCCCTGAACATTCACAGGAAATACTATTGATCCTTAGCCGGTCAAAGTAAAGGGCCTGTCCCACTGTACGAGGTAATTCAAGAGTTCTCCCGAGTTTCCCTCTGATTTGAACTCGGAGAATGTCCGTGGCGGGTCCGTAGGAGTTTGTGGATGTCTCGTAGCGGCTCGTGCAAGTAAAAAGTAACAATTTTTTTCATCACGAGTATTTTTTTACTCGTGGACATTTTTCACAGTATTGAAAAAACGTCACGAGTTTACCGGATGTCCCGAGTACCTGCCGGTAGCATTACGAGCCGTTACGAGACATCCACAAACTCCCACAGACCCGCTACGGACATTCTCCGAGTTCGAATCAGGGGGAAAACTCGGGAGAACTCTTAAATTACCTCGTACAGTGGGACAGGGGCTTTAGGGTCCCACCCTATCATTAATCCCTTTTTTACTCCACCCCTCCCTCTTCCCTGAACCTTAAATCAGATTTGGTTTCTAATTTATCTCAGCTCTGATGAAAGATCATCGGCCAGAAACGTGGACTCTGTTTCTGTCTACTAAGTCCCTACCTGACCAGATGAGCATGTCCAGCATTCTCTGTGTTAATGTCAAATTTCCAGCATCTGCAGTCATTAGCTTTTCAATTATCTTAACTATATTTAAAGGCATGGATAAAGAGATAAATATGGATATAAAAGTGTATAAAATCATGAGAGGAATAGATCAATTAGAGACACAGAGTCTCTTGCCCAGATTAGGTGAATCGAGGACCAGAGGACATAGGTTTAAGGTGAAGGGTAAAAGATTTAATAGGAATCTGAGGGGTAACTTTTTCACACAGAGGGTGGTGGGTGTATGGAACGAGCTGCCAGAGGAGGTAGTTGAGGCTGGGATTAAGAAGCAGTTAGACGGTACATGGATAGGACAGGTTTGGAGGGATATGGACCAAACGCAAGCAGGTGGGACTAGTGTGGCTGGTCTATGTGCGCAAGTTGACTCTATGACTCTATGGAGCTAAACCGTTCACTTTTCTGTGGAGTCTTTCACAACCACCTGAGAGACCAGGTGAGGTCTTTGTTCAGCATTCCATCTTTTTGTGGTTTATGGGTGTTATTTCACTTGTGAGCTCATACATCAGCTTAATAGTGACATTGATATGTAAAGTAATCTCTCAGAGAGCAATTGATGGAGATACGCTAGGTATTATTTAACAAGAATTCTTACTTAATCAGTAGCGGGTACTTACAGGGCAGGATATCTCTATATCTGTTCTTTTCTCTGTTTTCTGCAGCTTTTCCCACCAGACAGTCATCAACTGGTTTCAGATGTTCGAGTGTCTTTAAGGAAGAGAATGAGTCAAGTGAGGGAAATTCACAATGGCTCAGTAAATCTTCAATCGCGATTAAAACGGCCCACTCACATCTGTAGCTCTGTTTACAGGGTGAGTATTCAACAATTAAATCAACTCAATCTATGGCCAGTTTCTGCCATCACACTGCTGCATCTCTGCAGTGATGCTGGTATCTATGGCAAGACCTACACTGTGGGACACTTCATGCAATCTGAATCATTTAGTGATCATTTCTGGTAGTTATACAGCACCTTCTCCGAATAGCCTCCTTTTACTCTAGTAGTTTATTTAATCCACGTATATTATTAATGTTTAATGTTTCATGTGTCATTCCTAACTGTCACTGTATGTCATGTTGTCACTTGCGGGCGGAGCACCAAGACAAATTCCTTGTATGTGAATTCTTGGCCAATAAACTTATTCATTCATTCATGATTGGGACGCTTTGTTTGGCAAGAGGGCATTGTAGCTTGAAGTCCCATCAACAGTATTTTGTAATTAAAATGTACTGAAAATAAATGCAAGTTTGTGACTGGATAGATATGATGGTAAATATGGGTCTCC
Source organism: Amblyraja radiata (assembly GCF_010909765.2). NCBI lineage: Eukaryota > Metazoa > Chordata > Chondrichthyes > Rajiformes > Rajidae > Amblyraja > Amblyraja radiata. Next base: position 12,339,854 of record NC_045992.1, on the reverse strand, counting down.
TAATGGGGATATCAACAGATTAAAGCAAAATAAAAACTAAGCAAACTTCAAGAGGATCTTAGCAGATCAAGCAGCATCTATGATGGTGATCTTATAGAGGCATATAAAATCAAGAAAGAAATAGTTAGGGTAGATGCATAGAGCCTCTTCCCCAGGGTAGGGGAACCAATAACCAGAGAACATAGGTTTAAGATGAGGGGGGAAAGATTTAACAGGAATCTGAGGGGTCACTTTTTCACACAAAGGGAGGTGGGTGTATGGAACAAGGAGTAGGAGGAGGTCGTTGAGGCAGGGACTATCGCAATGTTTAAGAAACATCTGCCATTTTAGACAGGTAAATGGATAGGACATGGGCCAAACACAGGCAAGTGGGACTAATGTAGATGGGACATGTTGACCTGTGTGGGCAAGTTGGGCCGAAGGGCCTGTTTCCATGCTGTATCTCTCTCTGAATGTATCTGTGGAGGCAAAGGGATCGTCGACATTTTGGGTTGACGCCCTGCATCAGGACCGGTGCAGAGTCTCGATCCAAAACGTCAAGCGTTTCCACAACCTCCTCAGATGCAGCCTGACCCACTGAGTTTCTCCATTAGTTTGTGTCTTTGCTCCTTATTCCCACACCACCAGTCTCTTGTCCCATTGCTGTGCCATGAAATAATATTAGATATTCATTGGTAGACAAAATTGCTGGAGAAACTCAGTGGGTGCGGCAGCATCTGTGGAGCGAAGGAAATAGGCAATGTTTCGGCACGAAACGTTGCCTATTTTATTTGCTCCATAGATGCTGCCTCACCCGCTGAGTTTCTCCAGCAATTTTGTCTACCTTCGATTTTCCGGCATCTGCAGTTCCTTCTTGAACACTTAGATATTCATTTCTTCTTCTGATCATTTTTTATCCATGCTCTTCGTAATAGCCTACTTCAAGAGGAAAAGAATGAATGGAAGTGTGATTAAATATATGACTTATTTGGGGCACATTATGCCTAGGTCCAACAATCCAGTCATTTATGGCCCATGTCGATTAATCTGCTCCAAAACTTCTTTCCTGTATAATCAGCCGAGGGGAATAATGCTCTGATGTGACTCATTACATTTTATTCAGCTACAAAAGAGAGATGGAGATGCTATTGCAAAGAGGAACGTGCTGGAAATACTCAGTAGTTCAGGCATCGGGTGTGGTGGAGCAGCAGTCAAGAGCTGGGACATTGCAGGCCAGGGTCATTACTGGGCTGATGTACCCAATGCAGACCATAGGGTACATTGTACCCCAGGTACCCCAGGCTTCGACGACAAGGCTCTGAACAAAAGCCTAATGCCCCTGTCCCACTTAGGAAATCTGAACGGAAACCTCTGGAGACTTTGCGCCTCACCCAAGGCTTCCGTGCAGTTCCCGGAGGTTTTTTGTCAGTCTCCCTAATGGTAGAAAGTAGTTTCCGCTTCATCTATGTTCCGGCGATTATTTCTGGTGCTGTGAGGTCTCTACCAGCTGTGCCACCTTGATCATTTTCAAATTCTCCCAGTGATGATACAGTAAAGATAGATGTCAAAACTGCTTGAAATTTGGAAAATGTTGAGTAAATAAACCATCGAAAGCACTTTAAAAACTTCCAGAAACTTTAACCTGAGCACAATTCCTTCAGCAGTTTTAGAATCACAGCACGGCAGGACACTCAGCCCACGGGGTGTCTGTACTTTATTGACGCAGCCCAGACCATCACACAAACCAACCCCTCCCTTCCATTGACCCCATTTATACCTCAAGGCCAACAGTATATCAGGCAAATGAACCATCCAACCACAACTAGATAGAGAGCAGTGCTGAGCCACTATCAACCTCAATGGTGACCCTTGGTCTATCTTTGATCGGGGTTTACTGACCTTACCTTGCACTAAACGTTATTCCCTTACCATGTATCTCTCTACACTGTAGATGGCTGGATTGTAATCATGTCAAGTCAAGTGAGTTTATTGTCATGTGTCCCCGTATAGGACAATGAAATTCTTGCTTTGCTTCAGCACACAGAAAATAGTAGGCATTTACTACAAAACAGATAAATGTGTCCATATACCATGATATAAATATATACACACATGAATAAATAAACTGATGAAAGTGCAAATAGCAGAAAGTGGTTATTAATAATCAGAGTTTTGTCCGAGCCAGGTTTAATAGCCTGATGTCTGTGGGGAAGTAGCTATTCCTGAACCTGGTTGTTGCAGTCTTCAGGCTCCTGTACCTTCTACCTGAAGGTAGCAGGGAGATGAGTGTGTGGCCAGGATGGTGTGGGTCTTTGATGATACTGCCAGACTTTTTGAGGCAGCGACTGCGATAAAACCCCTCGATGGAAGGAAGGTCAGAGCCGATGATGGACTGGGCAGTGTTTACTACTTTTTGTAGTCTTTTCCTCTCCAGGGCGCTCAAATTGCCGAACCAAGCCACGATGCAACCGCTCAGCATGCTCTCTACTGTGCACCTGTAGATGTTAGAGAGAGTCTTCCTTGACAAACCGACTCTCCGTAATCTTCTCAGGAAGTAGAGGCGCTGATGAGCTTTTTTGATAATTGCGTTAGTGTTCTCGGATGTATTATCTTTTCTCTGGTAGACAAAAGTACTGGAGAAACTCAGCGGGTGCAGCAGCATGTGCAGGTGCAGACCTCCTGACTGACCTCCTCTTATCTTTCCGCTGACTGGTTAGCAAGTGACAAAAGCTTTTCACTGCACCTCAGTACACGTGGCAATAAACTAAACTAAATTTGCCCACTGGTACCCCCCACCCTAGCTTCATAATACTGGACAGTAAGCCTCCAGTTGTAGCCGGATGGTCCCTAGAGACCGAATGCCTATTAAGTTTACATGTTTACCCCACTGAACTGATTTATCCTGTCACAGGGCCTTTGAAAGTTCAAAAGCTACTTAATCGATGAGCGTTTTACTGCCAAAGCGATGACGGTAAGCATTATTGAATGAAGCTGTAGGTATTTTAAATTAAAGTTGAAAGATGGCGTGGGAAGAGTACGTGAGTGAAATGGGTGAGTGTCAACCGTTTGTAAATCTCAGTGCAATCAGTAATTGGGAACTACTGTATACAGGGTGAAGTGTGCTCATTATTCTCACATGGATAGGACAGGTTCAGAGGGGTATGGGCCAAATGATGGCAGGTGGGACTAGTGTAGATGGGACATGTTGGTCATTGTCGGCTAAAGGGCCTGTTTCCACGCTGTATTGCTCTTTGACTCTACGCACTGAGATCCAGTGTAAAGCTTTGAGTGGCCAGTGAGTTATTTCTCAGAAACGTACACTTAATGTACGGTGGTCTCTTCCATACGTTTAAAAACGTGAAAGAATAGGCTGCTGATCTTTCTCGAGTTTTATCAACCCTGCCTTGGAAATCCAATGTCGTATCGTTGCATATATCAATCTTGTCCAAATGGACACGCGTGCTATTGACTGAAACATGCCAGCAGCTACTTCTAGAGTTATTTAGTGTCACTCCAGAAGTACAGACATACATCAAGTGGTGATATTCTCACACAAGCTTGCACTGAGGCAGCTTTTGAAAATAAGAATCCAGGTTCCCTTTCTGGAACCAATAATGTTGCTTTTTTCTTTATGCTTTCTCTCTCTCCACTTGTTCTTGCTCTGTCATATTGTGGGCTTCGTCAGATGCCCTCTCCTTACTGTCTCATCACTTGTTCCGATATGGATTCAACCAATTGTCTAATGGCAAGACTTGAGGTGACTTCTGTTTCCCCCTCTTTTTTTTTAAATCAAAAAATGTATTCAATTATTAAAAAATAATATTACACTATAATAAAACAAACCAGAACCCACCGCCATAATACAATACAAACAAATATCCTAAATAAACTATTACACAACTATGTTACAATCCTTATTGAGGATGCATTCAACACCCTGCAGTGCCCAGCAGCCCCGGAACTCCCCCAGGGTGCCCATGGACAGGGCGTATTCCCTTTCTAACCCCACCAGGGCGCGGACGTAGCCCCGGAATAGGGGCAGGCAGCCGGCTCGGGTAGAGCCCTCCACCGCCTGGCGATGTGACTCGTGGATGGCCAGCTTGGCCAGGCCCAAGAGCAGTCCATCTGTTTCCCCTAGGTGGGCATATCTGTGGAATCAGAGACTCTTGCACAAAGGGGGGAAAGCTGCATCACCATAGTTGCGGTGTTTGGAAAACCAGCTATTTTTTTTTCAATTTCTCTATGGCGTTGCATTTACAATTATTATCGCCTCCCCCCCACATCTGTGATTCTCTCAGATAACAAAACAAGAAGCTGAAATAAAATAGAGCCAACATTCTTCATTTTATGGTGCGATGTGGGGTTTGATTTAAATGGACTTCTTATGCAGTTAATGGGAATGGTGTAGAAATCATATTCCAAGCAAACTTGCAGCTTTATGTTAAAATAATTCAAAATAAACAATTATTTGTGGATGTCACCAAAAGCGAGTGTTTTTGAAAAAAAATTAATTCATCCAATTCTGGATAAATCTATGCGCTCTGCACAAAACAAAATCCCCGTGTCCTGAAAACCCACACAGGTCACGGGGAGAACGTACAGACTCCGTACTGTCAAGCACCCGTAGTCAGGATCGACCGGAAAGCACTGCAGAGGGTGGTGAAAATTGTCCAACACATCACCGGTTCCTCGCTCCCCTCCATTGAGTCTGTCCAAAGCAAGCGTTGTCTGCGGAGGGCCCTCAGCATCGCCAAGGACTGCTCTCACCTCAACCATGGACTGTTTACCCTCCTACCATCCGGGAGGCGCTACAGGTCTCTCCGTTGCCGGACCAGCAGGTCCAGGAACAGCTTCTTCCCTGTGGCTGTTACACTACTCAACAATGTACCTCGGTGACTGCCAATCACCCCCCCCCCAGACACTCCTCCCACAGGAAAAACACTATGTCTGTATATATGTAAATAGCTTTATTTATTGAAATCATATTCTATGTCGCTCTTCCAGGGAGATGCTAACTGCATTTCATTGTCTCTGTACTGTACACTGACAATGACAATTAAAGTTGAATCTGAATCTGAATCTGAATCTGAATCTGAATCTGAATCTGAATCTGAATCTGTAAGGCAGCAACTCAACCGCTGCACCACTGTGCAGCCTAACTTTAATGCACCTCCGCACTGGGCATGTGCAGTTGGACCTGTAGTGTTCAATGCCAGATCTCTGCTTCTGGGAATGTAGTTTCAGTCATTCAGACACAGTGTACTGTCTATTTAGAGCTGATCTCTTTGCCCAGCTGAGAGCCTGCAACAGGTTGACCCCTTTCTGTAATATAGCCACCCAGTCTCCCTTGGGCCCTTTACCCTCACCCCCCATCCCCTCTTTCAGCGACAAGTCTTGCCCCATCTGCCTTCACTCATATTTCTCTGATGCCCTTCCCTGTCTACAAATCTCTCACTGACCAACCCTCACCTCACTGACTATCAATGGTCAATGATAATTCTATTGTCACTTGTACCAGACTGGGACAGGCAGCATCTCTGGAGATAAGGAATGGGTGACGTTTCGGGTCGAGACCCTTCTTCACTCACCCACTCACCTGCAACACACCCCAACTGGTTCCCCCTCTGTGCTCCTGGTATGTTCTCTAGCCTCTGTCTAAGTTGTCCCAACAAAGCCACGATAATGTGGAGGAAGGCAGGCCATGGGTGCCCTGAGCCGAAGATGCAAGACAAACCTCAATGATAAATGGCTGTCGTTCACTCTGTGGACAGTCACCACCAAGGTGATCGAAGGCCTTGCCAACAGCGCAAATGGAGTGAGATCCTGGTTCAATGGCAGGGAAGTCCAAGGATACTGTTGCCCGAATGTACACATATGCACACAAGATATTTATACATGATTTAACCGTGTGCCTGCGTATGTAGACCCACTTCCCAACACAAGCGCACACCCACAACACTATACATGCTCTTCCCTCTCAATTACATACCATGAACTCTTTGAGAGGCTGCTGCTGATTGAGCTGCTGCTGAAGGTTGGAGATGAGCATTTCCAGACTCCCTCCTCGGTACCTGCTGCCAATTGGAGCTTTCCACAAAGCCAGACTCATCAGCTCCTCCTCTGACACGATGGGATCTCCTGCTGAGACAAAGAAGACAACTGAGAACTGTGAACTGTGTAGGAAGGAACTGCAGATGTTGGTTTAAAGCGAAGATAGACACAAAAATGCTGGAGTAACCCAGCGGGACAGGCAGCATCTATGGAGCGACGGAATAGGTGACATTTTGGGTCGAGACCCTTCTTCAGACTCAGATCTGAGACTGAATCTTCAGATTCAGATGCTGCCTCACCCGCTGAGTTTCTCCAGCATTCTTGTCTACCTACCACTGATGTAGATTCAATAGGTTTACTGCTGTGAGAATTTATATCAGTCTTTGCTGTGTGTATTATTCCCTGTAGATAGTTGCTTAATATTACATTGGCACATCAGGGAGTCATACGGCACAGAGGTTTTTCAGCTCACCGGATCCAAACTGACAGCATGCATCCATTGACTCTAATCCTACAGTAACCCACATTCCCCACAACTTTCTACAGATTCTACTACGAAGGAAGGAATGGGTGACGTTTTGGGTGGAGACCCTTCTTCAGATTGAACGTCAATGTGAACTTTTCATGCTGTGGGGAATCGGCAGCCCCGATCAACATTCACTTCCTAATGGACAGGCTGCCAACTCACGACTGCTACTTGACACCAGATGAATTTTGCCATCTCTTTTAGTTAAGTATGATCTTTCAGAATAAACATAATATCGTGCAAAGGAGAGGCCATTGAGAAGAAGTAGCTTTAGCTTTATGGTGTTCTAATTGTAATTCCAACATAAACATTTACACAATGGTTAGGAACGCTTCTCTCACCTTCCTCTCCAGGGTGGAGAATAGGCATGTTGTATCAATGGAGCCCCACAGGGTTAGTCTAGTTACACCTTAAAGGGCCTTGTCTCACTTTCACGACCTAATTCACGACCTCTGCCGAGTTTGCCCTTGACTCATACTCGCAGCATGGTCGTCACGAGGTCGTAGGAGGTCGTAGGTAGGTCCTAGGTAGGTTGCGATGCTAGTCGTGGCATCAAGTAGGTCGGGGCGTTTTTCTAGCCTGATGAGAAATGTCCACGAGTAAAAAAGGTTGTGAATTAGGTTGTGAAAGTGGGACAGGCCCTTAAGCCTTCCCGGCAGAAGCCGTGGTGTAGAGAATAAACAGAGACCCACAAGGCTCGCATCTGCAGGCTGGTTGATGCATTCCGATCCAAACTCATGTTCAGAACTGGAAGGAGCAGAATCAGGTCATCCGGTCCATCATGTCCATTCCGTCATTTCAATCACGTCTGCTCTATCTTCCCCTTTCAACCCCATTCTCCTGCCTTCTCCCCAAAACCCCTGATATCCTGTACTAATCAAGAATCTGCCAATCTCTGCCTTAAAAATATCCGTTGTCAGCCACCACAGCCGCCAGTGACTGCTATGAATTCCACAGATTCACCACCTGCAGGCTAAAGAAATTCTTCCTCATCTACATTTACGTCCTTTTAGTCTGAGGGTATGGCCTCTGGTCCTAGACTCTCCCACTCATGGAAACATCCCTTCCACATCCACTCTGTAGATAAAGAAGTATTAGATGACCTAAGACAACATTGTCTTGCTGTTATCCCATCTCTGAATGTGTCGGGGGTGAATTAAGTGGATTCCAATGGAAGTGGGCCCTTCCCCCCAAACATGAGGAACATTGCAGTGCACTGCACCAGACCAGCTGAGAGAGGTTCAAGATCTCAAGTCATGTGGATCAATTGTCTGCAGCATTGTGGAAACCAGGGTTAAACCATCCAGGCTGTAGAATACTTCTAATCATTGCAGTGGTGAAAATAAAGGTGTCATGGAGGCATAGATTCATACAGTATAGAAACAGGCCCTTTGGCCCAACTTGCCCACACCAACCAACTTGTCCCATCTACACCTGCCTGTGTTTGGCCCATATCCCTCGAAACCAGGCCTACCTAGGTACCTGTTTCATAGCAACATAGACATAGAAACATAGAAAAGAGGTGCAGGAGTAGGCCATTCAGTCCTTTGAGCCAGCATCGCCATTCAATGTGATCATCCACAATCAGTACCCCGTTTCAGATTCTCCCCATATCCCTTGATTCCGCTAGCCCTGAGTTCTATCTAACTCTCTTTTGAATGCATCCAGTGAATTGGCCTCCACTGCCTTCTGAGGCAGAACATTTCACAAATTCACAACTCTCTGGTTGAAAATGTTTTTCCTCATCTCAGTTCTAAATGGCCCACCCTTTATTCTTAAACTGTGGACCCTAGTTCTGGACTCCCCCAACATCGGGAACATGTTTCCTGCATCTAGCTTGTCCAATCCCTTAATCATTTTACATGTTTCTATAAGATTCCCTCTCATCCTTCTAAATTCAGTGAATACAAGCCCAGTTGACCCATTCCTTCATCTTATGACAGTCCCACCATCCCGGAAATTAACCACGTGAACCTACGCTGCATTCCCTCAATAGCAAGAATGTCCTTCAAAGAGGTTGTAGTACGATCCATTTGACAGATGTTAAACGAATTACAACAAAGTACCAAGAAAAGGTCAGGACTAAAGTCATTTGTACATGGGTGAAAAATAGATGTATTTGAAAATAATTTCATTCCTTGTGGAATCAAGGAATTGCAGATGCTGGTTTCCAAATGAAAGACACAAAGTGCTGGAGGAACTCAGCAGGTCAGGCAGCATCTCTAGAGAAAATGAATAGGTGACGATTTGGGTCGGGATCCTTCTATATGAACCGTGACTGATTATTTTTCAGGATTCAATATCCTGAAAACTTCAAAAGAATAACTATAATCATTTGTAACTAGCTTTCAAGTAGTACAATATGTTCAATGTGTACAATGAGGCAGAAACCATTCTATTTACAGAAGGTAGACACAAAATATTGGAGTAACTCAGCGGGACAGGCAACCTCTCTGGAGAGAAGGAATGGGTGACGTTTCGGGTCGAGACCCTTCTTCAAATGGGGGTGAGGGAAATGAGATTAAGGGGTGAAAAGACCAGATCAAAGCAGATAATGATCCAGGAAATGTACAATGGTTCATTGTCGGATGAGGAGAAGGTGACAACGAGGCATGCAAGCAGTAAAATTAATCAGGAGGACAGTGAAACTCGTAGGAGAACTAGGGTGGGGGAGGGACGGAGAGAGAAGGAAAACAAGGGTAACTTGATGTTAGAGAAATCAATATTTTTAATGCTGCCCAAGCGAATAGGAGGTGCTATTCCTCCAATTTGCGTTTGATCTCACTCTGACAGAGGGGGAGTCCCAGGACAGAGAGGTCATTGTGGGTGTGGGAAAGGGAGTTAAAATGTTTGTTTCGGAGAGAGGGGTTGAAAAAGATTGCAGAAAGACGTCACTCGGAAGCTTACCTGTAGGGGGTGCAGGCGTTCTGCTGGAGAGACCAGGCTGATCATCATCACTGCTCCAGCTGCCTGAATCACACCTCTCCTCCTCATCGCCACCCACATCTTCATATTCACTAACACTTGCCCTTCCTCCCGAACCCCTTCCACTGAAGCAATCCGCTGTGCTTCAAGGGAAGAGAAAACAAACAGACGGTCGGTTTCCCTGATCTTCAATGCTCCTTCAATTCCTGATCTACTAATTTTGGAAACATTTTGGAAAACGGAAACTGCAGACAGACTGGCGGACTAGAATCACGGTGATACATTTTGTATCTGTTTCTAAAATGTACAAAATAAAGCAAGCAATAACAATAATAAACCCAATATTAATACCAAGATTGCCCACAGATTTTGGTAAAAGTGAGTGACTGGAGATTATTGTAAACCTGACGAAGGTTTCCAACCCAAAATGTCATCTGTCCATTTCCCCTCACAGTTCCTGTATCCACCTATCACTTGCCAGGCTTTGTACTGATCCCCCCCCTCCCTTTTCCAGCTTTCTACCCCCCACTACCATCAATCTGAGGAAAGGTCCCGACCTGCAATGTCATCCATCCATCCATTCCCTCCATAGACGCTGTCTAACCAGCTGAGTTTTTCCAGTACTTTGTGTTTTGCTCAAGACTCCAACATCTGCAGTTCCTTGTGTTTCCATTCAATTTTTGCTCAGCTGTAAACCCTGACTGGTTCTTTAAAGAAGCTGCTCTCATTCCTTGGGCTGGTCCACTGGAGACGGCCAACACCGTTGACTTTGATAGCCCTACACCTTCTCTGGACCACTGGTTTGGCCAGAGAACAATTTACAGTGAAACATTCTGTAATGGTTGATCAATGAATACTGATCCAAATGGAGACAGTTGAGGGGAACATGCTTATCTTACAGCTACAACCAATAGCATGGAAAACGAACTGCACTGTAATACAATGGTGGAGCGTGTAGTGGAGGAAGGCATCATAAACTCAGCCAATTATGCTTGGACACCAAGAGATATGTTTAATGCATCATCCCTCCAGCATTAATCCCCGTGGGAATTCATCCTTCTCTATGCTTTACCCTTCTGTTACTGTTCGTGAGCATTGGGACAAGGAATATGGGAGATGAATTGATTCATTACCCTGGGCCTAGAGTAGAATATGTTCTTTTCTTCCAATTGGAATCACAGATTCATCTTGATTCTGTGATTCAATCTTGATTCATTTGGACTGATGTGCCTCTTTATAGGATCGTCCTCTTCCCCTGTGTGCTCTGTCAGAGATAGTGTGGAGTTTTGCAAGTCAGTCAACCTCCGGCACCAAGTGCTAGAAGCCATCCTTCAAGACATGCGACTCCATCACTAACCCTGGACAGACTGCTGTGCTTGGAGCACAGTTCAGCTCCGATCATTCCCTGCCATCCACATTAAGTGGTGTCTGTCGGGAATGATTGGGATACCAATTGGATTGGGGACCACATCTCATGTTTCCCATTCTTTCCATCGACAACAAGAGGAGGAGTGGACTCGGCTGCATCAACCTCATCCAAATGGTTGGTTCTGAACAAGTACAAAGCCCTATTGACTTTCACTGATCTTGGTCACAGTCAAGAATCAATAAGGGGAGGGCTTACGTCATGAATGGACACCATTGGGGTTCGGAGGGATGGAGGGACCTTGATGTGCATTCAAAGATCCCTGAAAGGTCATGGGAAGGCATACAGGATACTGACCTTCATTATCCAAGGTATGGGATGTAAGGGCAGGGTTGGGTTAGGTTAATATGGTTAGGCCTCAGCAAGAGTATTGTGTACTTTTCTGGTTGCCATACCAAAGGAAGGATGTGTTTGGACTGGAGAGGATGCAACAGAGATTCACCAGGATATTGAATCTCAGTTATGAGTGGAGACTGGATGAGCTGGGTTTATTAACATTGAACCTGGATGATGAGGGGGAACAACATCATGAGGGCACACTCACACAAGGTAGGTAGTAGGAAACTCTGCCTCACAACAGAGGTGTTAAATGACAGGACAAATGGGGAAATGGATGAGAGGGGATCTGAGGAAGAATATTTTCACGCAGTGCGTGGTTAGAATCTTTCGGGCTTCACCTTGCACTAAGAATTATTCCCTCACCATTTATCTACACACTGCTAATGTTTCAATTGTAATCATGTGTTGCTTTCTGCTGACTAAATAGCATGAAACAAAAGCTTTTCACTGCACCTCGGTACACGTGACAATAAACCAAACTATAAACTGTACTGCCTGAGGGGATGGTGAAGGCAGAGAGAGACTCTCACAATGTTTAAGAATGATTGAAATGAGCACTGATAGCACCAAGTCATAGAACGCTATAGATCAAACGTTAGTAAATAGAATTAGTGTAGATGGGTATATGATGGTTGGCACAGACACAGTGGGCCGAAGGGCCTGTTTCTGGGCTATGTGATCTAAGGCCCTATTACAGAATAAATTTTTTTTTTTACCAGTCAGCACTGTGTTGCAAGTTGTCTTTGCCATTCTGCTCCTCTGTCCCACGGACACCATTATTCCTGGGAATCTGGAAGTAGAACGAGGCAGATGAACTCATCAGTGTAGAGGTACAGAATGCAGAGTCCATCACAAAGAAGAACATTCAATGTCAAAGCTACAGAAGTGGGAAACCAAGAGGAGTCGATCGTAAATTGAAAGAGGGTCCTCTTTCCGGCTGTGGAGGCCAAGTCAGAGGATATTTTTTAAGGCAGAGATGGATAGATTCCTGATTAGTACGGGTGTCAGGGGTTATGGGGCGAAGGCAGGAGAATGGGGTTGAGAGGAAAAGATAGACTAGCCATGATTGAATGGTGGAGTAGACTCGATGTGCCAAATGGCCTAACTCTGCTCCTATAACTTATGAACCTGGGTGGACAAGTCCACTGCCAGATAGCCCACGTGTCTGCAGGATATAATGGGAAGGTGTTTCTCTGCCCGAAAGGCAGAAATCAAAGAATATGATTTAAAAATATTTGGCACTTGAGGAAAGTTTCTATGATCTCAGCACAGCAAGTCATAATGATTCACACTGCACAGATGAAGAAACTGATGGTGGGTGTTGTATAATAACTCAGTGACACCAGGAAATTGGAGCAGGAATAGGCCATTCAGCCCGTCTAGCCAGCCTTGCCATTCAATATGATCACGGCTGATCTACGCTAACCTCAACTCCTTCTATGCTGGTTCCCTATTCTCCTCATATCCCTGATCCAACAAATATCTATCTACCTCCAATTTAAATATGTTATGGGCGGCACGGTGGCGCAGAGTTGGAGCTGCTGCCTCACAGCACAGGTTCGATCCCAGTGTGGGTGCTGTCAGTACGGGGTTTATACATTCTCCACGTGACCTGCGTGCGTTTTATCCGTGTGCCCCGGTTTCCTCCCACACTCCAAATACGTACAGGTTTATAAGTTAATTGGCCTGGTGTAAATGTAAAAAAACTGTCCCTAGTGAGCGTATGATAGTGTTAATCTGCGGGGATCGCTGGTCGGTGTTGACTCGGTAGGTCGAAGGGCCTGTTTCCATGCTGTCTCACAAGGTCCCACACAAGAGATTAGTGTGCAAAATTAGAGCACATGGTATTGGGGCTAGTTATTGACATAGATAGAGAACTGGTTGGCAGACAGGAAGCAAAGAGTAGGAATTAGCAGGTCCTATTCAGAATGGCAGCAGTGACTAGTGGGGTGCCGCAAGGCTCGGTGCTGGGACCCCAGTTATTTACAATATATATACACATAGACAACTGCACAGTGACATTCATTTTGCATATATTACACGTGCGGGCGCCACCGTTTTTGGCGCCATAATTCCAAATCCAAAGTCTGGTCGGCCCGCACGCTCGATGTATTGGAGCATTTCCCGCGAGCCGATGTGCCTCTCCTCTGCTTTCCCGACCATCTTTGTGTGCCAGCGGTGTCTCAGTCCCGCAGCCAACCCGAAGGTGCTGGAGGCATTACCCCAGTTCATCCTCCTACCAGTAACTCAGCTGGGTCAGACAGCACCTCTGGAGAAAAGGGATGTTTCGGGTCTGAAGAAGGGGCTCGACCCGAAACATCACCCATTCCTTCTCTCCACAGATGCTGTCTGCCCCGCTGAGTTACTCCAGCATTTTTATTTCCTGCCTATCTTCGGTTTAAACCAGCATCTGCAGTTGCTTCCTAAAGCTAAATTTAATGATTGGTTGGTTTGTGGAGCTTTGAGGAATGTGTCATGCTGGGATCATAGGCACTGACAGATGATCATGTGATCATGTGCATATTATATTCACACATAAATCTGCATGTGTAATATTCACAATCTGGAGTACAATCTAACTAGTATTTATCATCTGAGGTGCCTTAATAAACTGCTCTGGAAATGTTAGATCCCTACAGAGTTACAGGAGGTCACTTAGTCCGTCATAGTGATGCCTAATTTATATGTGCATAGTGGATTTCATTATATTTGCTTTATTTAGACCAGCATCTATCCAAATGGGAACAGACTTTCAGCATCATCTTGTTGATCTAATTAATAAAATTTACATAATATGAAATAATTAATAATTGGTTCCTGGGGCAATTTTGAGGAGTTTGTGCAAACGAGAGATTTTTTGCCACAAACGTGTTCCTCCGATTCCTACGCAAGAAAACATGAAGGATTATCTGCAAAATAACTGTTCTGTCTTTCACTGGAGATAGGGGTCATTGCCACTGTCGTGGTGAATTAGAAAACAAACTGCACCAGTCTGAAGAAGGGTCTCGACCCTGAAACGCCACCCATTCCTTCTCTCCAGAGATGCTGCCTGTCCAGCTGAGTTAATGGCCTGTCCCACCTCGGCGACTTTTTATGCTTTGCAGTCGCCACATGGTCACCACATGTTCGCGGGTGGTTGCCGGGCAGTTGTCTTCATGGTCGCGAGGAGTTCCCACATTTTGGCAACTAGTCGCGGCCTCATTATGGTCGCCGAGAATTTATGTTGAAAAATTCGCGGCGACTTGAATGAAGCCGCCATGGAGAGTAGCGAGAATTCTCGAGCTGTAGGTGGGTCGCAAGGAGGTCCTAATGGGTGGCCAGGAGGTCGAAGCTTGTCGGAGGTTCTCGTTGGTTTGAGCTAGCGCTGACTGGTGAATTTCATTGGCTCATTGGGGCAAAAAAAGGTAAGCGGTAATTTTCAGAATCAAGGGACCCCGACCGGTAATGTTAAATGTCCGCTGAGCTTCACAGCCGTGTATCTCTGGCTTCTTAAAAGTTGTCTCCACTCCTTCTCCCTCCTTCACCGCCCCCCCCCCCCCTCTTTTAAAGGACTTACTGTGCTTTAGCTATCTTAATTACAGCGCCAACCTTCCTGTTCATCGCGGTGTGTGTCTGTATCACCTTGGCTTTGCACCATGAGAATTTTTTAGACAGCGCCCCCCCCCGCTTGCCCTGGCCCCCGCCTTTGCGATGTGTGTGTGTGTTCCACTCTGACAGTCGCCGTTCCAGCTCCCGGTTTTTCAGGCGACTGCCGGCAACTTGCCAGTCGCCAGCAGTCCGCTGAGAAATCGCCTAATGCCCCTGTCCCACTTAGGAAACCTGAACGGAAACCTCTGGAGACTTTGCGCCCCACCCAAGGTTTCCGTGCGGTTGCCGGTGGTTGCCCCGAGGTTGCAGGTAGTGGAAGCAGGTAGGGAGACTGACAAAAACCTCCGGGAACTGCACGGAAACCTTGGGTGGAGCGCAAAGTCTCCAGAGGTTTCCGTTCAGGTTTCCTAAGTGGGACAGGGGCATTACAGTGCCAGAGACCCGTGTTAAGTTAAAGGCCCTAGTGTAACCCACATTGCCCTTGGTTGGCCCATGCTTTTATTCATGGATATTGACGGGATGGCAGCATAGTTCACCAGAGGATATCTGACCCATCCCCTTACCTCATGAGGATCTCCAGGGTTGTCTCTTGGGCGCTCTGCATCAAATCCTTGTGGATTTTGCTGTTGGAATCGCATCTCTGGCAAGTGAAAGATAAATCAACATCAGCTTAATCCAACGTTAATCCAAATATGTGACGACAATTACAAAAGGAAATTGCAAAGGAATAATGGAAGTGGTGTTTTTTTTAATCCAGTGAAAATTTGCAAATCATAAACCTCTATCATATGAGATGAGGATTCTGTGTTTTCCAGAATGGGTGAAGGGGATGGTTGGTGCCACACATTACTTTACTGGCAATGGGATGAACTTAGAAAAGTATGCAGTTAAGCATTACAACCCATTGAACACAAAGGCAGTGTTACAACCATAAGGGCCAGAGATAGTGTGAATAGCTACAGTCTTTCCCCAAGGCTCAGGGAGTCTAAAACTATAGGTTCATGCAATGAAGGAAAATATTTTTTTTAATGATGCGCATGTTGAATAAGTGCTAGAGGCAGGTAGAATCACAGCATATGAAAGATACTTGGACAGGTCCATGGAGAGGAAACATTTGGAAGACTTGGGACAGGCACAAGCAGGTGGTACAAACACAGTGAGCAGGGATTAGCATGGTCAGTTTGGTCAGCATGGGTGGAATGGCCTGTTTCCATACAGTATGGCTCTATATGACCACCTCTTGTAGTCAGATGCTATTTATTGTTGGAGAAACTCAGCGGGTGAGGCAGCATCTATGGAGTGAAGGAAATAGGCAACGTTTTGGCATGAAACGTTCCCTATTTCCTTCGCTCCATAGATGCTGCCTCACCCATTGAGTTTCTCCATCATTTTTGTCTACCTTTGATTTTCCAGCATCTGCAGTTCCTTCGTAAACATGCTATTTATTGTTATTGGGCATTGTGGGACTGGGCTGGTGAATGTTGGCGAACAGGTTCTGTTAGTGAGCAGGGGTTGGAGAAGTGTTTTTTTCTCACACACAGGCACCCTTTCATCCATCCCACACTGACCTCCCCCATTGCATTTGCCATCACATCCCATTCCAACCCTCCCTGGTCCACAGTTAATTGTCTGATGTTCTTGTCTCTCGATACAGTTCCATCCAAGATTTCTGAGGAGGCTGTAGCAAGTTTCTGAAGAAGATTGTTAAGGGCTTGGACACGCTAGAGGCAGGAAACATGTTCCAGATGTTGGGGGAGTCCAGAACCAGGGCCACAGTTTAAGAATAAGGAGTAAGCCATTTAGAACGGAGCCGAGGAAACACTTTTTCTCACAGGGAGTGGTGAATCTGTGGAATTCTCTGCCTCAGAGGATGGTGGAGGCAGGTTCTCTGGATGCTTTCAAGAGAGATCTAGATAGGGCTTTTAAAAATAGCGGAGTCATGGGATATGGGGAGAAGGCAGGAACTTGGTACTGATTGGGGATGATCAGCCATGATCACATTGAATGGCAGTGCTGGCTCGAAGGGGCAAATGGCCTACTCCTGCACCTATTGTCTATTGTCTATTATCTGTGACCACAGCTAGAAGAGACCATTACTGATGAACTACAGAGTAGATATAGCTGCTGAGAACATTTTTAAATATTCGAAATAAAACGAATGAAAGTGTTTTCTTTAATACTACCTCTCCACTCCTGTGAAAAAACATTTTTCTGTTACTTATTTTCCAACAAGTTAATATCAGAACTAACAAACTCCAATTGCATGCCAGCTCATGGTGACTTACTTGTGGGAGAGGTTTGCCCGGTGCTTTGCGGGTCGTGCAACTGGACGGGTGGCTTCCTACCGATGGTCAGCATCACCGAACCTTGCGCTCTGCGCAGAATCTCAACAACTTCACTGTGGCTCAGACCAGACAGATCCTCCTCATTGACCTGGGACATGAAGAGCAAGGACACTTAAACATCATGTCATCTCACTGGTGCAGCCAACAATGCAGTACAATGGCTGGCATTGTTTCCCCGCTTTCGTTCTTTTATCATTTAGAACTTTAGACGTTGGAGATACAGCGCGGAAACACCGAGTCCACACCAACCAGCGATCACCCATACACTGGTGCTATCCTACACACACGAGGGACAATTTACAATTCACTGAAGCCCATTAACCTACAAGCCTGCACGTCTTTGGAGTGTGGGAGGAAACTGGAGCACCCGGAGAAAACCCACACGGTCACTGGGAGAACGTACAAACTATGTAGTCAAGTCAAGTCAAGTCAAGTTTATTTGTCACATACACATACGAGATGTGCAGTGAAATGAAAGTGGCAATGCTCGCGGACTTTTGTGCAAAAAGACAAACAAACAAACAACCATACAAACTATAAACACAATCATAACACACATATACCTTTACATAATAAATAATGGAAGGAAAAACGTTCAGTAGAGTTAGTCCCTGGTGAGATAGGCGTTTGCAGTCCGAATGGCCTCTGGGAAGAAACTCCTTCTCAACCTCTCTGTTCTCACCGCATGGAAACGGAGGCGTTTGCCTGACCGTAGCAGCTGGAACAGTCCGTTGCAGGGGTGGAAGGGGTCTCTCATGGTAGCACCTGTGGTCAGGATCGAACCCGAGTCTCTGGCGCTGTAAGGCAGCAATTATACCGCTGCACCACTGTGCCGTTCCCATTGTAATCTTGTTTTGATTTGCTTCCAATAATTATTGCTTAGTTCAGTTTAGAGATACAGTGTGGAAACAGGCATTTCGGCCCACCAAGTCCACACTGACCATAGATCACCAGTTCACACTAGTTCTACATTATCCCTCTTTCGCATCAACTCCCTACACATTCGGGGCAATGTATAGAGGCCAATTAACCCACAAACCCGCAAGTCTTTGGGATGTGTGAGGAATCCGGAGGAAACTCACTCAGTCACAGGGAGAACTTGCAAACTCCACACGGACAGCATCTGAGTTCAGGATCAAATCAAGGTCTCTGGCACCGTGAGGCAGCAGCTCTACCAGCTGCGTCACTATGCCCCTCAATTAATTTAACCCAATTTCAACACTCTCTCCATCAGATTTTGCCAAAATAAAATCTTACCCCAGATACATTCACCTGCCACAGGATCACTTTGAGAAGGACGTTTGTTACAGTCATCACAAGGATCGTGTGTTATGTTTTTAACCTGTGGGTACCTCCGAGCCAATGAATTACTTAGTCACTCTTGGTGATGGAGGGACAGCCAATTTGCACCATTCAATGTCTCGAAAAGATCAGTGAATGACCCGCTCACCTCTCCAATGCTGCTGCTTGCTGGGGCGCGACGGTGAACAGATTCTCCTCCCTCCAAACTAAAGGACAGCAGGGTCATTACTGAGTCCATTCTATTGTACCACGCTGCTAGACTAGCTACCTGCCTGCATTATCTTATGAATCAGGCAGGGCCCTTGTTTTGGGCTTGACTACACTCATTACCTGAGTCAACTTTTGCTCCCATCTCAGCCCAGCATGGCTGCTTCTCTAATGAAAACTTTGCTTATGAACCAGGTCAGACATTATGATCTGCTCCTGAATCAACCTCTACTTAGTTTTCTCGATTATCTAACCTATCTATGCCTCTAATATGTTGATATACTTATGATAGAAGTTGCCCCCTGGATGTTGTCTGGATTGGAGAATATGACCTATAAGGAAAGTATGGAAACTCCATGGCTTCAAGGACTAGTCTTGAAGTGCAGACTCTGCCCATGTATGTAGCACAGTCCGGGGATCAAATTGATGAAGAACCACAAGCCTCTGCTTTCACTCACCAGACAGAAGCATTCATCACTCGTCAAGAGTCAAGAGTGTTTGTTGTCGTACGCACCGAAACGGAACAATGAAATCTATTTGCAACAGCATAACGAGTCTGTAAATATAGGACTCGATAGATAACACAAGCAGTTCAATAAATAAAAAGCCCCAATATTAATGCAAAGACGGAACTAAAGTTGAACGTCCCTGGTGCAAACTAGTTTGTAGTTTAGTTGGTGTTTGGAGTGTTCAAGAGCCTGATTATCATTGGGAAGAAGCTGCTCCTGAACCTGGACATTACAGTTTTCAGATTCTGAGATCTTCTTCCCAATGGCAGGAATGAAATGAAATGAAATGGCCAGGGCGGTGTGGGTCCTTGATGATGCTGGCGGACCTTTTGAGGCCGCACCTTCTGTAAATCCCTTCGATGGTGGGGAGGTCAGTACCCGTGATGGGCACCACTTTTTATAGTCTGAAGAAGGGTTTCGGCCTGAAACGTTGCCTATTTCCTTCGCTCCATAGATGCTGCCGCACCCGCTGAGTTTCTCCAGCAATTTTGTCTACCTTCGATTCTCCAGCATCTGCAGTTCCTTCTTGACCACTTTTTATATTCTCCTTTGTGCATAGGCATTTGAGTTGCCAAACCAGGCCGTGATGCTCTCTACCGTATACCCACAGGTGTGCACCTACTACACACCTCTCTCCACCTCTCCACCCTACACCTACACGTTTCAATGAGTAAGCAGCACTAACAAAGATTAAAACATGGCCAATTGTACAACGTCTCAAATAAAGTTGCGAGTCCAAGCACAAATGCACAGGAGGTGCGAATATTTCGGCAAGAGATCCGTAAACGGTACTCAAAGCTTGAAGATGCTTCATTGACTGCCTGAGGATGTGCACCAAGGCACAGGAACCATTCACACAATGTGGTGAGGGTGGAGATGTTCTTCATGGCCACTTATAGCCTTGGGCTGGAAGACTGTGCTGTGAACACAGGGCATTGAATCCCATGGTGAGGTAAAGCAAGAGACCCGTTTATAACAGTAATAAACTCCACAGTACATTGCATGCTCATTGTTTGTAGCTCAGCAGGGGTGGGAGATTGCAACCTTCATGTGGTCTGCCTTGTTTCAACGAATGCAATCAACCCGGCGTGCACAATCAAATAAGATCAAATAGAACAAGTTGTCCTGCAACTGTAGGCTGTGCACGCCATACGCAAGAAGAAGTAGCTCAGCAGAAAAGTACAGGTGTCCAGTTTGCAGAGATAACTTAGTTTGAAATCAAACTTGAGCATTGAGCTACTGATGATAGCTGAGAGCTACATGTTCAGCTCACATTCATAACTGAATGTGGCATCGTGGCACAGCGGAAGAATCTCTGACTCACAGCTCCAGAGACCCGGTTTCAATCTTAACTATGGATGCTCTCTGTATGGAGTTTGCACGTTCTCCCTGTGACTGTGTTGGTTTTCTCCAGGTCCTCTGCTTTCCTCCCATATTCCAATGGCGTGCAGATTTGTACCTTGATTGGCTTCAGTAAATTGTCCCCAGTGTGTAGGATAGAACCAGTATACGGGTGATCACTGGTCGGCACGGACTCGGTGGGCTGAAGGGTCTGCTTCCATGCTATATCTCCAAGCTAAACTTAGAGAAATCATGTGTAGGAAATAACTGCAGATACTGGTTGAAATCAAAGATAGACACAAAATGCTGGAGTAACTCAGCGGGACAGGCAGTATCTCTGGAGAGAATGAATGGGTGACTTTTCGGGTTGAAACCTTTCTTCAGACTGATGTCAGGGGAGAGGGAGATACATAGATAAGGAAGCGTCAGGTGTGAAAACAGGACAAAGATGGCATTGGGCTCTTGAGGAGCGTTGAAACTACATTCATCCTGACAGGCAGAGTATTCCAAAGCATTCCTGCTTGGAGCATTGTAGATGGTAGAAAGGCTTCGGAATATCAGGAGGTGAGTCTCCACGTAGAGTGGTAGAGTCATATAGCGTTTGACCTGCTCGAGTAGCCAGCCATCTTGTCCATCCTGTCTGGTCAATGATGACCCGTAGCATGTTGTCGGAGGACTTGATGGTGATGTCAAGTATCTCAATCACCACAAGTATCTCAATCACCACATCATTTAAATTTGTTCTGCCTTTAATATAAAACATGCCAGCTATGTCACAGGGGTGTGACTAAACAGAATTTGACACACAAAAAATACTAGAACTGAGAACTAAGACGTTAAGGATGATGATGACACAGGGTCGAAGATGTAGGTTTCGGGAATGTCATAAAAAATAAAGGGATAGAGGTGGTGACCTTACGGAAAGGAATTCCACAGGTAGCCACAAAATGCTGGAGTAACTCAGCGGGTCAGGCAGCATCTCTGGAGAGAAGGAATGGGCAACGTTTCGGCTCGAGACTGTCACCCATTCCTTCTCTCCAGAGATGCTGCTTGACCCGCTGAGTTACTCCAGCATTTTGTGTCTACCTTCGATTTATACCAGCATCTGCAGTTCTTTCTTATACATAAGAAGTTCCACAGGTTAGGCTGCAGGGTGGCTCATCATGCTGTACCTTTAACAAGTCCCCATTTTGTGTTTGGTTACTGATTGAGTGCCCCCTCTTGCCATTCACTCACATTACATGGTACACACACATTGCATGGTACACACACATTGCATGGTACACACACATTGCATGGTACACACACATTACATGGTACACACACATTACATGGTACACACACATTGCATGGTACACACACATTGCATGGTACACACACATTGCATGGTACACACACATTGCATGGTACACACACATTACATGGTACACACACATTGCATTGGACACTCCACACAAGAAGCCAAGGCCCACATGTGTAGCTGTTATTATTTAGAGTCCTATGATCAGCAATACAAAGGGGCATGCGTGACTTAAAGGATGTTCCCAATTTTTGACACATCACATTAACATTCAGGATCCTTCTGCCGACAGCGCGTGTAATGGGTCATAGTGCTTTGTCAGCATTGTCTGCAGCCCCGAACAAGTTGAACATCTCAAAGGAGGGATTATTGTCAGAGTGTTATGCAGTGTTCCTCCCTGATAATGCATGTTGTTTAAAGTGAAGTGTGGAAGCAATGCCTCAACTATGCCGCAAGGTCATGTGTCGGAATCCTCAGGTCAGCAATCAGGAATTGTCTTCCTCATCTATTGCCAGGCCCGGGACATCTCTCATCTTCATCACTTCCTATCTTCATCTTCATAAAAGAGAGGACCATCCTTCTCCAGCGCTGCATCTCAAAGTGATGCCATTCTTCCTTTGTTTATCCGCAGCCACTTTCTGCCTCAGCCGCTGCCCCTGCCAACCAAGCATGTTCTGCAGCAGTTCAAGCGGCACGGTGGCGCAGCGGTAGAGTTCCTGCCTTACAGCGCTTGCAGTGCCGGAGACCCAGGTTCGATCCTGACTACGGCTGCTGTCTGTACGTAGTTTGTACGTTCCCCCGTGACCAGCGTGGGTTTTCTCCTAGATCTTCGGTTTCCTCCCACTCTCCAAAGACGTACAGGTATGTAGGTAAATTGGCTTGCTATAAATGTCAAAATTGTCCCCAGTGTGTGCAGGATAGTGTTAATATGCGATGATGGCTGGTCGGTTGGATGAAGGGCATGTTTTCGCGCTGTATCTCTAAACTAAAATATAAAGATCCAATAATTGTTGGTGTTGAGCTGTGTACTTCTAGTTCATGACCCATTGGTCACGCACTGTAACTCCAGGAATGCCGCATTCATTGGCACAAACTGACCTTAGGCTAAAAGGAATAGGAAGAAGCACAGTGTCCAAGGAGCAAGTTTCATAGAAACTACTTGCTTGGACCATAGTATCAACAAAATGGAAGCCCAAAGAAAAATATAACAGAAGATATTATAGGGAGATGGGGGAAGCAAGGGGTGAGATAGTGAATGGCATCCAGGACACTCAGAGGTTAGTTATTTCAAATTTCATTATTTTTATACCTACGTACAAATCTTGCTTTAATTTGTTCCAAGAACAATGTTTTGAGAATAATGCACTGCATGTTTCTATAACATAATCCTGGTGTCAGGACAATCTGATCTGTTAAATGGAGCATTATTACAATCCAATCAATAAAATGCTAGCACTAAGCACGCATTAAGTCCCTTCCATTGACTCCACCTATACCCGCTGCCTCAACAAGGCCAACAGCAAAATCAAGGCCCATTCTCACCCCGGTTACACCCTCTTCCCCCTCTCCCATCAGGCAAGAGGTGCAGAAGTTTGAAAACGCATCCCTCCAGATTCAGGGACAGTTTCTTCACAGTTGTTATCAGGCAACCGAACCATCCTCTCACCAACTAGAGTGAGGTCCTGACCTCTCACTGAAGGCCTTTGAACAATCTTTAATCTGATTTTATCAGAATTCAATGTTATATGGTGCACTGAATGTTGCACCCTTTATCTTTTTTCTGTTGACAGCTTGAGTGGTCATGCAGTTTTTTTCTTTAACTGTGTAGCTCACAAACAAAATTTTCATTGTACCTCGGTACGCGTGATAATAATAAACTAAACTAAAATGTTTATCAAAAGCACGAGCACCTCCTCAAAACTGGAGCGCTGACGTTAAAACAGTAAAACAAAATTAAGACTTATTTCAAATTTTCCACGTCCTGCTCACACCTTGGTAATCTGTGTTTTTGTTTATTGAAAAATATTGCAAAATAAGGCAAGTATTGTAATGAATGTAATCTCCTTGTTCGCTACCCGCTGCTTGCTGGAAGAAAGCGAGTTAAAAACTTTATAAAGTGGATAGCCTTTGAAGGGTTCAGAGGCACGGCACAAATTGCTCGTGCTGTTTGTTGTACAGATGTTCGAAGCTCAGACGACACAAAAACGGTGCGATGGTGATTAATGAGCATCCTGCCGCAAAGTTCCAAGCTCCAATGTGGTTCAATCCGCAGTCGTTGAGACATGAAGGGATAATGAGATGTACAATCCCAGTGCTCGGACTGCCTGCTAACCAGCAGGAAAACCAGGAGCCCGTTTGCACGCCAAGGTTTTAATGAACGGTGCCAAGTTTATCTTAATGTGTTGTTCTGTACAGGGAAAGTGAGAGATACAATGTCCTTGTAAAACACACACTGAGAACAAATGGTCAGGGGCAGCGAGCAGTTAGCAGGGCAAATAGCATTTTGTCCTTCACTACATATAAGGAGCAAGGATGTTTGGCTACTGTTGTACAGGGCCTTGATAAGAGTCGATCTGGAGTCTATTATTGACAAATAAAGCAAGCATTAAGCATTGGAATTAATCCTTGAGCTGGAGTTTTGTATGCAGCTTTGGTCTCCGTATCTGAGGATGAATCTCCTTGCCAAGGAAGGAGTGAAGTAACGGTTTATTAGACTGAATCCCGAGCCGGCAGCACTGATAACCGAGGACGTTGGGTTGATGGGACTTATATTCAGTGGAGTTTGGAAAGAATGAGAGGGAATCTGATGGAAATTCTAACAGATTCGAGATCCAGGGTGGATGTTCCCAGTGACTGGAAAGTCCAGAACCAAGGGTCACAGCCAATGTGCCATTAGAACCAAGACCAGGAGAACTCTCATCACCAAGACGGCTGTGAACCTGTGGAAATCTCCACCACGCAAGACTTCCTCATTCCTCTCCGGTGGTTACTCTTCTACCAATGTTCAGTCCCTTTCCCCGACCTACCTTTACATATTCTTTGAAGTGTTGACCATGGCACATGGGTCTTCCCTCTTCGTGGTCTACGTGGAGGTTTGCCTGGTATCTTCTCCTTCTCCTTAGCTGAAGCATGTACGGACCTAGCCACCCTTGAGACTGGTCTGACACTCAGTAAGATAATGGGCCATCTTTCACTTCTCCCACTTTCCTGCCTGAATCCTGTCCATCAAGTCAGTTTTAAATAGAAGGCTGTGGAGACCAAGTCAATGGATATTTTTATATCAGAGAGACAGGAAGATTCTTGATTAGTACAGGTGTCAGGGGTTATGGGAAGAAGGCAGGAGAATGGGGTTAGGAGGGAGAGATAGATCAGCCATGATTGAATGGCGGAGTAGACGATGGGCCGAATGGCCTAATTCTGCCCCTATCACATGAAATATACCCAGCAATGGAGCAGTCACACACCCCAATTGTATTTTTACTGCATGCCTGCACTCAATTCTTAAACTAGTTATCATGAAATTGTTATCTAAGGAAGAGCCATATTCGATAACTCTTAATTTGGGCATGTCACAGTCTTTCTCCTATCTTTTTCATTCCATTAATTTTCACAAATTGAGTCTCAGATGAGGCAGAGAGGAGAATGGTCTGTTTTAGGCCTTGAATTTTGCCCAGCCTTTGAACCATGTGTTGAGATGGTTTGAGCTATTGATGCGTCCAAAGATCTTTCATCAAACACGCAGAGGCAAACATCAACATTCATAAGAAGTAGTTTCATTATTTGGATTGAGTAGCTGTTGCCTTGGTAGCAAGGTCACTGTTTTAAAGGCCTCTAAAGAGCCATTAACCGAATGATAGATGGAGGGACAGGGAAGTATTGCAGTGTGAAGAATGCTTTTGGCTTGTTATCTTGTTAGTTTCACCTCTAATTTTTACAGATTTCTCTCTTGAGGAAAGGTTCAATGGATTGTCCATTTCAAAAACTTTTCACTCAAACAGTGTGTGTGACCTTTAGTGACGGTAATGAATATCATCATGAATATTATCGGTTATTAGCATAACGGAAGATAAACTAGATATTCCATTAATCACAACAGGACACGATCAAACATATAAATTTGTAATTAGAATGCCAAATTTCCCGTACAGATGAATGTCAGTCAATTTTAGTAGAAGTCATCTAATCCCATTAAAGCAGTGGACTGTGCAATAAAATGTAAGTCATTAAGATTCTTCATCTCATAAATGTTTCACCCTCATTGCTTTTAATCTTGCTAAATCCTAAAGTCAGAATTGGTTTTCAACTGACAATGAAAGCAAAAGATATACTACGTGTCTGATGCATAATAAACATTGTGTGATTTATTTTGATCATTCCAATTTTAATTTACCGTCATAATAGCACGACATTTATCTTGGCATTTAATAGTCGACTTTTCCTTCACCATGTTTTACTAACTGTGATGTGCAGTCTTCAACTTGATTATTTTCAGTTGGTAACTTTTTTTGTTACCTTTAAGGCTATAAAGTTGAAGTTTAAGATCAGGTCGGGGGGAGTTCCCCCCGCCACGGGTACCATGTAATCCCGTGCTACCTGTTCCATGGTCGGATAGTCGGCGACCAAACCGTCTCCCCCACCTGGTTTGCCAGGTGAGGAGGGGGCTGTGGACCCCCAGCAGGACCAAAAACAAGACCTGTCAAAGGGCGGATGAGCTCCTAGCGAGCCAACGGCCATCCACACTTCAGTAGAAGTTGCGATCACTGTCGTACACGGCATTGTAAGGCACCGTGATGTTTTCAACAATGATGATGATGATGATGATGAAAGTAAGACCTTTACCTTCATGTTAAAAGTTGTGATCAATAAGAGGATATTTTCTTATTTCATCACAACATGTAATGACACCATTTCAGCTCCAAGCGACTTTGACAACTCACAGAGCAATTCAACCCCCCCAGTATTTGTTCCTGTAAACTAATCTGTCCGCATTCCCATCGAACCCGGCAACCTACTGCCACTCTTGCAAGATTTAGGTTTAGGTTTGGTATTATTGTCACGTGCACAAGCTTTGTTTTGTATGCTGTTCAGATCAGATATACGATACATAAATCCATTCAACTCAAACTCAAATACAATAGCTGGAGCAAAGGGCAAGATAAAGAGTGTAGAATATATTCTCAGCATTGTAGAGCATCAGGTCCACAGACTGAAAATTCAATGAACAAGATCCAGTGGCCAAAAGTGACTAGGCTGCTTGCTTGTCTTTGGGATGTGTGAGAAAACTCGAACATGTAAGGTCAACTTTTGCGGACACAGGGCGAACATGCAAAATCTGCACACACACGACACCAAAGTTCAGAATTAAACCTGGGTCACTTAACATATGAACCAGCAACACCGCACCGCAGTGTTTAGCTTAATTTAGTTTGGAGATACAGCGTGGAAACAGGCCCTTCAGCCCAGTCCAAGTCCGTGCCGACCAGCGATCCCCGCACATTGACACTACCCCACATACATTAGGGACAATTTTACATTTATACCAAGCCAATTAACCTGCAAACTGTACGTCTTTGGAGCATGGAAGGAAAATTAGATTTCAGAGAAGACCCACGCAGGTCACGGGGAGAACGTACAAACTCCGTACAGACAGCACCCGTAGTCAGGATCGAACTCGGGTCTCTGGCGCTGTAAGGCAGTAGCTCTACTGCTGCACCACCATCGGAATAATGTGTGGACCAGGTTCTAGCCTCATCGATATATTTCTCAGCGATAATTTTCCATCTGCCAAGAGTTTCAATCACAATACACACGATATTTTAGGCTTTATCTTCAACTAAGATATTTGCAATCCTTGTTCATTGTCCGGTGGAAATGAGTCACTGATTGTGAGTCACAACTTTTTCATTTTCCCCTTTGCTCCACCTATTGTACTTGAGTTTGACTTGATTGCTTAATTTAGAGATACAGTGCGGAAACAGGCCCTTCGGCCCATCGTGTCCGCGCCGACAAGCGATCCCCACACATTAACACTACCTTACACACACTAGGGACAATTTAACAATTTATACCAAGTCAATTAATCTGTAAACCTGTACGTCTTTAGAGTGTGGGAGGAAACTCAAACCTACAAATTGTATCAATGCAATTAAAGTATTATCTGATCTGATAGCATGCAATACCAAGCTTTTCACTGTACCTCAATACAGGCACCTCACGTTTGATATGGGGATATACGTTCCAGAAAATCAGCACATAATTCAAATTCATAAATTAAACATAAGAATTTAAACATTTAAACAGGCATAAATTTAAGTACGTTATTTCAAAAATACAGTGAGCAAATTAGGTTTTAATATTAATTAAACAAGCTCGTAATTTAAAAAACGCATAAATCAAACGTGCGTAAACTGCTTGGTGCTTGTACACGTGACAATAATAAACCTGAACTCAAACTAGTTACAAATCACAGCCCAGTAGGATTTGCGTCCCTTTTTAAGGCGTAATGTTACATATACGGCTTCAAACTTGATCCAAACTCAACCAACTGGTCCTTGGCCAACATGAGCTCTAAAAAACCCTGCACTAGCAAGGCAGAGCATCAAAGATTTGCCACATCAGTCCCAATGCAAAGTCTCGACCCAAAACCTGGCCTCTACAGATGCTGCTTGATCCACTGCCTTCCTCCAGCAGTTTGTTTAGTGCTCTAGATGCCAGCACCTACAGTTTCTTGTACTTTTGTTGATTTGCGTTCTACAATGTTACGGACCACTTCTTTATTATGTGCGACTGTTAATCTTGCAAAACTTTACTGCTGTTTTCCATAAACTTCTCACCTGCAAGACATTTTCTTTGTTTTTCCATTTGCTGTTGCCAGCGTCAGTGAATTGATCCTCGAACCATTTGTGGATTTCTGCTTCAGTGGTTAATCATGAGTGGGATTTTTTCCAAGGTACAACCTGTCATTATATACTCTTGGCCTACGCGATCCGTCATAGCCCGAGCAAAGTGGTGCTGGAGTCTTGTAGATGCTTAATTGCTTCAGCTCCTGCCCATTCTATCCCTCTCTCCCTCGCTAATCAATATGAACTAAGGTCACAATCTTCTGCTCATTAACTTCTCTATAGTTGATGGGAACTTGGTGCCCATGATTGCTATGTTTCCCACATTATAACAATGGCTGGGTTTATGATATGTTTGGATTCAAGGAACTGCAGATGCTGGTTTGCAACAAATAAAAAAGACACAAAGTGCTGGAGTAACTCAGCGGGTCGGGCAGCATCTCTGGAGAACATGGATAGGTGACGTTTCGGGTCGGGACCCTTCTTCGGACTGGTTGTGTGAAGCTGTGGGTTAAAGAGGAGGGGGAGGGGAGAAATAAGGGGGTGGAGGTGGTTTAGGGGGGAGGGGGAGGGGAGGGGGGTGGGGAGACGGGAGAGGGCGAAGGTATTGTCGTTACCTAAAATTGGAGAATTCAATATTCATACCGTTGTGTTGTAAGCTACCCAAGTGGAATATGAGGTGCTGTTTCTCCAATTTATATGTGGCCTCACTCTAGTAATGGTGGAGGCCCAGGAATGAAAGATACAATCAGTCCGAAGAAGGGCCCCATTACTTATCTACAGTATGTCCTCCTGCGAAGGTGCCTGGCCTGCTGAGTTTTCCAGAACCTTCTATCCTTTCTCATATATTTCATCAGTTACAGCTCTTTAGCATTGTACCTGATGCGATTTAAAAGCAATTTTTTTGTTCCCACAAGTTCTCATTTTCCAAATGGATTCATCTTCATGCTGGATTTACTTCATGACTAAATTGTTTTTCCCTTCTGTTTCCAAGCTTTCGACTTGGAATATTGCTTATTGCTGAAGAAATGGCAGGCATTTCAGTTAGAGTTCTTGTTCTCATTTGATGTTCACTCCATTAGTTCCAGCTGTGCATCCCAAATCTTTATAAATTCAACTCTGCTATTCCCTCCACGGTATGTTATAGTCTGCAGCAGTTTCAACAATCTGCAGTAGATTTCAGAGGGCCACCTATGGAATTTTAAAACTAAAAGAGAGGAGGGCAGCATGGTGGCACAGCGGTAGAGTTGCTGCCTCACAGCACCAGAGACCCAGGTTTGATCCTGACTATGATGCTGTCTGTATGGAGTTTGTACGTTCTCCCCACGACCTGTTTGGGTTTTCTCCGAGATCTTCGGTTTCCTCCCACACTCCAAAGATGTACAGGTTTGTAGGTTAATTGGCTCGGTGCAAATGTAAAATTGTCCCTCGTGTGTGTCGGGTAGTGTTAGTGTGGGGGGATCGCTGGTTGGTACGGAATCAGTGGGTCGACGAGCCCGCTGTGCATCTAAACTAAACTAATATAGAAAGTCACCAATAGTGGAATACAGACTCAATCTGCATTCATCATAACTGAAAGGAGACACAAAATGCTGGAGTAACTCAGCGGGACAGGCAGCATCTCTGGAGAGAAGGATTGGGTGACGTTTCGGGTTGAGATCCTTCTTCAGACTGATGGCAGAGATTTAAGGCAGAGATTGATAGATTCTTGATTAGTACAGGCATCAGGTTATGGGGAGAAGGCAGGAGAATGGGGTTAGGAGGGAGAGATAGATCAGCCATGATTGAATGGCAGAGTAGACATGATGGGCCGAATGGCCTAATTCTGCTCCTATCACTTATGGCGCACAAGCCAGGTGACTCTTTGCAGCTAGTCACAAAAATAGATGTGCATTCTTGCATGACAATCGCTCCACTCTCTTAAATCTCTACTCCGACAGCAGCGCTTCTTAGTTTAACTATGCTCTTCTTAATCTCCTCCCTGATCTGTAGTCATGTTATTCCCTTTATCATGTATCTGTACACTGTGGTTGGCTCGACTGTAATCATGCACTGTCTCTCCGCTGACTGGTTAGCACACAACAAAAGCTTTTCCCTGTCCCCCGGTACACTTGACAAAAAACTAAACTCATATACATACATAGGCTTAAATAAAATATGTTCCCAAGTATCTAATTCAAATATGACATAGAATTGGTCTGATGAAGGCCCTTGATCTGAAACGTCACCCATCCATGTCCTCCAGAGGTGCTGACTGACCCGCAAAGTTATTCCAGCACTTATGCCATTGAATGAATTCATTTAGTACTTGAGTAATTTTGGAACCAGCCACCGACTTGTGTTCGGGATTGCATTAGGGGTTTGCCTGGCTGTAACAAACCACAGAGGCCAGTTTCAGAATTTAATCTGATCTGTGCTGCGATTATAGTTCAACAAGAACTCCAATTAAGCTTCTCGGTCAGTAAACAGGTTTGTCATCGTAGTTTTGGACTTGGTTTCGGTGCTGGGTTAAATACATTACGCCTGCATTGCTCCTTGACGCTACTGATGGTACCACATGGGTTCACCTCCCTTCCACAAAGTCATCTGTGGTGGCCCAGCTCACCACTTAAGCCTGATCACCTCCCCTTTACCCAGTCAGTTATACATCCACTTATAAAGCTATTTATTGCCTCCGCAATGCTGAGACCAGTCAGAAACTTGACCCAAGGCACGTACGTTAAACTACTGATTTTCTTAGGTCAGCTCAAGTGCAACAATTAGCAGGGTCTAAGTACAACATTGGCAACAGCAGAGATGTTCCATGCAACAGCCTTCGGTTAAAGATTATATTTAGGGTGTGCAGGGGAGGGTGAAGGATTTTGGTAATATATGCAGTCATATGAAGTTATATTTTATGAAGATATATGCAGCTGTGTTATAGGTATTGGGAAGTAGATGTGAGTATATGAGGTTATTTGCAATATATGCAGATTGTATGCATGTATATGAAGATATACATGGAACCTTCAATATATCCTTCAATATATCTAGGTATATTGAAGGTATTCTCTAGTAAATGTGGGCATATTAAAGTATTTAACATGTATATACAGATATATGTAAGTGTTACCCTGTACATATGCAACAAGTTTCAATTGGGTTTTGAACATCTACTAGTGTGGAGTTAGCTGGGAACATTGAGGGAGGTGGGAGAGGGGAATGGAGAGAGAGGAGGTAGCAGGAATGAAGTGAAGGAACTCCCAAAACTGAGATTTTGGAAGACAATGGTGAACATGCTTGTGTTAGAAAGAGCAGGTTTGCCAGGGGTTAGAGTAAGGGCTCACCTTGCCAAGCAGAATATGTTGTTGAGCTGGTGTGCAGTGGTATCAAGGATAATGAGGCATCCTTTCCGCAGGATAGCTGGGGTGTGTGAACCTCAGTTGCCCCCTTTTGCATCCCTTCCTTGCTGTTTATGAACTGATTTAGCACGTGTAGGAAGGAACTGCAGATCTGGTTCAAACCGAAGATGGACGCAAAAAGCTGGAGTAACACATCAGGACAGGCAACATCTCTGGAGGAAAGGAATAGGTGATGTTTTGGGTCTGAAGAAGGGTCTGGACCCAAAACGTCACCCATTCCTTTTCTCCAGAGATGCTGTCTGACCCGCTGAGTTACTCCAGCTTTTTGTGCCTATGAACAGATTTAGCATCTGGTCGTCTGATAGTGCAAATAAAACTTCATGAAAAATGGATTTGGAAAGATATAAATTTCAAAATATCATCTCCAGCCAGCGGAAACTATTAGTGCAGGAACAATATTACAGATGAATTGAATCCTGTGTTTCAAGTTAATCCACATGGACAACACAAAAGTTGAATAGCAGCACTCACCTTGAGGAAGCCTACAGCTACTAGCTGACCATTCCCCTCCAAGGGACAACATGTTCTGATGGTAAAGAAATGGCGACAAAAGTTCAGGATCCATCGAGAGAATCAATGCATCAAACTTGGAACTTTAATAAGTTTGACATGGGCCATTAAGCGGAGCATCGGCAAGATTATTCATCCGGTGCCAAGTGTGTTCACCCGTGCATCTAACTTGCAACTCCGAGTTCTGTATTTCTTGGTGCCTAGGAATCGCAGGACTTGACTGGCCACGATGTCCCTATTTCAGGTGATGGGTCTTCATTACATTTGGCAAACATTTGCTCTTTCTTTGAACAGAACATGTTTGATGGTAAGATTTATCATCTTGTAATGTAGACGAGACAACTACAAAACGTGAAAGATGTCAGGTTTCCAGTCAGCAACTCTCTACATTTTTTTGTTGTTTTTCTTATCAGTTGCTTCTTCAATAATAAATTGATATTTTGACACCGTTTATATATATTTAATGGTTCCATTCCTGAGAACTGTCCATAAGCTGATTTCTCCATTAAGTCAGAAATGTATATATTCTATAGCTATCCATACCATATTGCTCTTCAAAGATTTGCTACAGTTCCTTCTATTCATTCAATATTTACCATAACACTACCCATAATTAAATTAATGGAACTATATACTACATCTGGTCATTGCATTTTATTGTTATTGTTACTAGTTTGAAAAATGCGTTAAAGTGTTTGGGAGACTATGCGCATTGTTGAATTTTCATAAATCCTTGATCAAGGTGCCACCAAGTATTACAAAATCACCCAGACCTTTCTGCTTATTGTCGAAGCAAGGAACTGCAGATGCTGGTTTATACCAAAAAGTCTGAGGTGGGTCCCAACCCAAAATGTCACCCATCCTTTTCCTCCAGAGATGCTGCCTGACCCGCTGAATTACTCCAGCATTTTGCATCTATTTTTCTGCTTATTGTCCACCATAAGCATCTACAGTTCCTTCCGTACTTTTTCCTCTGTACATTAGCTTTAAAGAAGACCAGGAGACCTGGGTTCGATCCTGATTATGGGTGCTGTCTACACGGAGTTTGTACGTTCTCCACCTGCGTGGGCTTTCTCTGAGATCTTCGGTTTCCTCCCACATTCCAAAGACGTACAGGTATGTAGGTAAATTGGCTTGGTGTAAATGTAAAACAAAAATATTGTCCCTAGTCTGTGAGGGGTAGTGTTCGAGCGGATTTGGTGGGCTGAAGGGCCTGTTTCTGCTCTGTATCTCCAAACTAAAACAAAACTAAATTGTGCTATTACATTTTCATAAGAATTTAGAAGTTTGCATTATTTATTCGTCTGCATTAAAGAGAAGTAAATTCCTGAATTATGTTTTACTGACTACTGTTTCATCACCACACATAATATCTTGAAAT
Source organism: Amblyraja radiata (assembly GCF_010909765.2). NCBI lineage: Eukaryota > Metazoa > Chordata > Chondrichthyes > Rajiformes > Rajidae > Amblyraja > Amblyraja radiata. Next base: position 12,305,885 of record NC_045992.1, on the reverse strand, counting down.
GAACCAGCTTCATAACTGGTCGTTCAAAATTAACTCTCAATTATAATTAGATCAATATTACTGTACAAATAATATATAATTTTCCATTTTAGAAATTTATCAAACTTGTACAGTTCTGTCCCCTAACACACTTGGAGTTGAAAGACTAGATGCGGAGAGAATGTTTCCAGTTGTGGGAGAGTCTAGGACTTGAGAGCACAGCCTCAGAATAAAAGGACGTACCTTTAGAATGTAGATGAGGAGGAATTCCTGCAGCCAGCGGGTGGTGAATCTGTGAATTCTTCACCACAGACGGCTGTGGAGGCCAAGTGATTGGGTATTTTTAAAGTGAAGATTGATAGCTTCATGATTAGTAGTGGTGCCAAAAGTTATGGGGAGAAGGCAGGAGAATGGGGTTGAGAGGGAAAAATAGATCAGCCATGATAGAATAGCAGAGCAGACTCAATGGGCCAAATGGCCTAATTCTACTCCTATGTCTTAAGAAGTGAGTGATATACAAACATGAGCAGACTGTCATCATTAGTAATATCTGCAGGGTTGCTCCAACTACACTACCTGCCTTTCCACAGACTGGTGAAGACCCTGGCAAACACAGTCTTTCATATATATATATATATATATATATATATATTTCTCCCTGTGGCAATCTCCCACTGAAGTTCCCCAATGGTCCCATGGAAACTCTGAAGCAATCGTGCATTCGAAAGACTCGCCAGATTGCAACAGAGTATGTGATGCAGTAAGGGAATGTAGTGCTTTTAGGAAATGCATGTTCCTGGAGAAACATAAAGCCCTGTCCCACGGTGCGAGTTCATTCCAAGAGCTCTCCCGAGTTTAAAAAAAATCAAACTCGTGGTAAGCACGGAGAATGAACGTAGCGTGTACGTTGGAGTTCGGGGACGTCTCTTAGCGCTAACGGCAGGTACTCGGGAAGACTCGCTAACGGCAGGTAAGCACGGGAAGACTCGTGAAGATTTTTCAACGTGTTGAAAAATGTCCACGAGAGCCCCGAGTACCGACGAGTGGCCATTACCGTAAATCTCCGAGTTCGAATCAGGGCAAACTCGGGAGAATTCTTGGAATGAACTCGTACCGTGGGACAGGGGTTTGAGGCTCGATCTTCACTTAAGATCCTCGGTATGTTTCAAAGGAGAGAGGGTAGCTGTATCATTGGTAAATCATGCTAAACATCGCCACATTGTATTTTGTACTGGTGAGAAATTGCCGGGTGCAAATGTGCTGATGGAACTCCCCAAGTGCAACAATGACCACAAGCCAATTCTACTCCGACATATCCACAGGGTTGAATCTTGTACGTTCATGATTCACATGAACCAGAGGCACCATGGGGAGTGCGTAGGATGTCCCGAGGGAGGTTACCTGTAAAAGCCGGTCACGGACGTTGAGCCTTCCGTCCAGACCTGCCGCACTGCCTGAGCCAATAGCCTTCACCAGCACAGCCGTTCCACCGTCACCACCCACTAATGCAAAGCCCAAGCCGCCACTTGTCGGTTTCTCCAACTCAATGTGGATTGTAAGACTCTGCTGGGAGATAGAAAGGGGAGCTGGGTTTCACACAGTACCTCCAGCACAGTAGGAGAGTGGTGAGCCTTCAGTAAGGTGCGGAGGTCCTGCCACTGGATCAACAAGATGAGTAAGTATTGTGAAGAACAGCCATACAACATGAATACAGCAATGGCTAATCATTTACTACTTGCTTCACAGAGTGATCATACAGTCACAAATCAGATAATAAATACTGTACAATAACAATAAATATCAAGAACACCGAGAGCTTTGAACTCACAAACATAAATTTAAAAAGCAAGATACCTCGGATTCTCCCGGCAGTGTGGTGGAGTTATGTTGGGACCGTACATAATCCTTGGACTGCTTTCCTAAAAAAATATAATAATGTGAAAAAGAAACTTCCTGACGGAGCGACGTTGTTTTTCCGTGAAGCAAAGTCCATTCTGTGACGGGTAAGGATGCGAAACCTTCAAACATCACCGAAAACAGTGGACGCTTCCCCTTTGTGTGGTGACAACACGATGAACTATATAAAAATTATATATACTCCAAAATTACTCCCTGCTCATTTATCATCACCTCAATCATGTCTAAACTCCCTCAAACCATTTTCCTTGTGTGGTGGAAAATGTGAGGAAGGACAAATTATACAAAATAACATTTACAAAAGATTACAAAATGATTCCAAACACTAATTCATCAGCTCCTTCATAATATCTGTCCTCCCTCTAATCATGTTTCAATTCTATGATTGTCTTTTGAAAATTAAGTCTCATATTCTGGAATAAAACACTTCTATAAAGTGCAGTACGTCATTTAAATCAACATTGCTAAATGATGCTTCGATAAGTTGTTTAATCATTTATAATTTAATAATTATACTAACGTTGAAGGTCGACAGGGTTTAGAGTACCTTACAACTTCGAAGCAACCCACATCTGTCGTAGTTGTGTCCTTGCTTTTGCTCTTCCCTATTTTATACAACAGCAACGATCACACCCTCTTCCTCTTCTGCCCCCCTGGTCTGCTGTTACTCAGCAACCTCTCAATGCCACATGCCAGCCCAGCAGTGATCATAGAGCCACTGGATCAGATGCAGAGCCGTGCTCTCGTGTGGTGGCCAAGCCGGCTGGCAATAATTAATCCTCCTCTAAGCAGGAGATAGAGCGCGGATTCTTCCTTTGGCAGAGGACTGACTACTGAAGCAGAGAGTCAGACAACAGATCAAACTGGATTAAGACAAGGGGCAGCCACCCTTACCATCCAGAACCCGCAGCCTCTCCTGGTCAAGCCGGCTGTGTCCTTCTTTTGATGCTGGTTTAAACTCACCAAAGCCTTGAGTTTGCAAAGAAAAAGATATACAAGTCAGTGCATATAGAACCAAAAGCAAGCAGGTTATCAAATAAGACAAGGTAGAGAACAAGGCCTTTTTCTGTCCCTGTCCAGCTTGCTCCCAATTTATCATGGACAAAGAATGGGAAATGTCAATCATGTGGTTTTGATCTCCATAGCTTCTTGCTCTATATTCATGGGGTCTTACATCACAGGAAAAAACCCTTAACTGGTTCTACAGTATCTTGCCGAAGACCACACTGACCATTGAGAACCCATTTTGATCAACCCATTGATCCTATTTTTCCCATCAGCTGGTCGGTGTGGGCTCAGTGGGCTGAAGGGCCTGTTTACAGACTGTATCTTTCCCCATGTGGTTACGGGGAGAACGTACAAACTCCATGTGTACAGTACCCGTAGTCAGGATCGAACACGGGTCTCTGACGCAGCAAGGCAGCAACTCTACCGCTATGCCACCTCTTTGGGATGAGGGAGGAAACTGGAGTAACTGGGGGAAACCAGACAGTCATAGAAAGAACATGCAAACTCCACATGGACGGGGACAGAATCAGGATCAAACCAGGCTATCTGGGGCTGTGAAGCGGCATCTCTACCAGTTGTGCCACTGTGCTGAACCAGGCAGGGTGTGGACATGCTAGTCACTGGGTACAAGAGAGGAACACATATTCAATCAATTTTACAACCAAGCATTATCTCATTTAAGAATATATTTTACCAGATGACAAGACTGGCATGACTGGTTATTTTTAGGACCATGTTTTACTGCATGCATTTAATAGAGTGTCTTCAATGGATCCACGATTATTGCTCAGTATTGTCAGTACAGCAGGGTGGTGCAGCAGTAGACTTGTTGCCCTACAGCACTTGCAGTGCCAGAGACCCGGGTTCGATCCCGACTACGTGTGCTGTATTGTACAGAGTTTGTATGTTCTCCACGTGACCGCGTGGGTTTTCTCCGAGATCTTCGATTTCCTCCCACACTCCAAAGACGTACAGGTACGTAGGTAAATTGGCTTGGTGTATGTGTAAGTTGTCCCTAGTGTGTGTAAGACAGTGTTAATGTGCGGGGATCACTGGTTGGTGCGGACACGGTGGGCTGAAGGGCCTATTTACGCGCTGCATGTCCAAACTAAACTAAACTAAACAGATCAGCCACTGAGTCACGGCAGCAACTCATCCAAGGGCAGGCTATTACTTTGCTTCAGTGAAACAGCATCAGGTGCAAACATGTTGCTTTGGGCAACAATGGTGGCCTGTACTAATGGACCAGCTGGTGCTATCGTGTATCTCCTGGCAATCTTGCAAGCTCCTGCAACAAGCCCCAAGCTGCAAAGATACAAATCTTCTGCTTGGCTGTCAGTAGCCCCTGGCTCCAAGGGTTGCCAGTTCCATTGCCACATCTGGGTCTGGGCCGATCATATGAACTGGCATTTCAATCCAGCCTGCTTGAGTGTGTCATTCCCAGCGATGGGATCACTCAGCCTCCTCTGCTCATCATCTTTTAATGATTCAGAATAACTTGTATGTCTGTTAAGCAACAGCAGTCAATGGATTTTAAATGTGGCGCCTCAGCACAAGTGCGTGAAGTGTAAGGTGTTGAGGTGAGGCAGGCTATCGAGTCGGAAGAAACTGAGATAATGAACAGCCTCTAGGTCACTCATGCTTACAGAAGGTCTGCACTTGCCTGGTAGCGCCAAGCAGTTTTTAGCTTTCTTTCTACTTGCAGTTCCTGGAAATTAAAGGAATAAAAGATAAGACAAGGCAGGAGAGCAGCAATGCAGAGCAACAATGCAGGGTTGCAGGTTTGGAGGATTGCAGGCAATTGGTGCAGCCTAATCCAATTCCTGAAGGACCGTACAGAGAGTTCACTTGCATCTACCATATTCTACTGTACTATACCTCTCTTGGGCAGCTTACAACCCAGTGGTATGAATACAGATTTCTCCAATTTCAAGTAACCCCTGCATTCCTTTCCTCCCCCCCACCCCCCCCCCCCTCCACCCCCCCCCCCCCCACCCTAGTCATCCTACTAGTTCCTACTTTTCACATTCCTATATCCCTTCGTGATCACCTCTTCTCCAGCCAACAACGGACCATTGTGGGCTCCACTCTTCCTTGATCATCTGTTGCTGGACCTGATTTCTTCTGGTCTTTTCCTACCCCCTAGTTCCCTCCACTTTACTTTCAGTCTGAAGAAGGGTTCCGACCCAAAACGTCACCCGTTTCTTTCCTCCAGAGATGCTGCCTGTCCTGCCCTGCTGAGTTACTCCAGCACTTTGTGTCTATCTACTCCATCCACATGAGTTGTAATTCTGAGCCGGAAACCACACAAGAGGTTGTGTGGTGACAAAACGTTACGGTGGCAACTCTACCACTGCGCCACTGAGCCCGCCCCATGAGCTTGCCCTTGGAAACATCAAAGCTCTTATTGTTTTGACCATTTTGGTTAAATTCACCCCATCATTCTCTGCAGCTCCAGTCCCAAAACATAATTGAAGTCGAGACATAAAGAACTGCAGATGCTGGTTTAAAAAAAATACACAAGTGCAGGAGGAATTCGGTAACGCAGCGGGTCGAGTATAATTGACGTCCCTCATTAATCTCCACAGATTCCTTTCCAGATCCTTGACTTTCTTGCTGAATGTGTGATCCCTAAGTTTGGATGCACTGCTCCAGAAGATGCATAAACCAATGATTAACACTGTTTCATTGCAACTTTCCTGCTTTTGTATTCCACACCTCTATTTATAAGGCTAAAGAAATATGCTTTTTAAGAAGCTTTATTGATATTAATGTAAAGAAGAAGAATTCTTGCTTCATGATCTTTCTCTGTTTGGTGATATTCTCCTCGTTGTTCTGCTGGCGTGGGAGATATTCCTAATTACAACCTAATAGCCATGCAGGATTTGTGCGACTGTTGGATTCTGGCAAGTCTTCAATATGTTTTCCCATTTCAGCAGTCCAAAGAGCTGCCAAATTTACTCATTGCTTGCTGTAGAAGCCTTTCCACTGGATGTTTTTTTATAATATCCTGTGCCATCTAGACGTTATATCCACCTCTTATGTATTATGGAGCCAGGTATCAGGTCCACAGGCACAAATGGTGTAATTCAGGCCAACTGTGCCTTAACTTGCATCGTTCCTGTGTCTTTTGATTATTGTAAGGTACAGCAGGGAAACAGGAATGGCTGATCATTCAAAATCACTATCCCATTCCTGCTTTTTTTCCCATATCTCTTGATTCCTTCAGCCCTAGGAGCTAAATCAAACTCTCTCTTGAAAACATCCAGTGAATCGACCTCCACTGCCTTCTGTGGCAGAGAATTCCAGATCCACAACTCTCTGGGTGAAAAGGTTTTTCCTCATCTCAGTCCAAAATGGCCGACCCCTTATTCTTAAACTGTGACCCCACATTCTGGACTCCCTCAACATCGGGAACATTTTTCCTGCTTCTAGCCTGTCCAATCCTTTAAGAATTTTATATGCTTCTATAAGATTCCCTCTCATCCTTCTGAATTCCAGTGAATACTAGCTCATACAAGGCAGAATGGCCTGTTGCTATGCCACATCTCTCAACTAAATTAAATTCTGTAATACACTCCATCTGTATAATTCTCTGTCCCTGCATCTCCTTCGTTCTGGTCTCTTGATAATCTTCTGTCATTGGCAGTCAAGTCTTCAACTGTCAAAGTCCTATCTCCACAATGAATTCCTTAAACTCGCCCTTAACACCTTTTGTATTCAGACTCCAGACATTTCTGCTTAGATGGTTCAACTACAATTGTTTCATGAAGCTCCTGTCAAATTCACTTGGTTGATCTTAACTTCCAAGGTGTTCTGGACTGAAAGCTGAAATTGTAGAATGGATGGCAAGGAGGGAGAGAGAGAGAGAGAGAGAGAGAGAGAGACAGAGAGACAGAGAGACAGAGAGACAGAGAGACAGAGAGACAGAGAGACAGAGAGACAGAGAGACAGAGAGACAGAGAGACAGAGAGACAGAGAGACAGAGAGACAGAGAGAGAGAGAGAGAGAGAGAGAGAGAGAGAGAGAGAGAGAGAGAGAGAGAGAGAGAGAGAGAGAGAGAGAGAGAGAGAGAGAGAGAGAGAGAGAGAGAGAGAGAGAGAGAGAGAGAGAGAGAGAGAGAGAGAGAGAGAGAGATAGAGAGAGAGAGAGAGAGAGAGAGAGAGAGAGAGAGAGAGAGAGAGAGACTCAGAGCGAGAGTCTGACAGAGAGAGACAGAGAGAGGGGAGAGAAGGGGGGAGAAACGGGGGAACAACAGTGGGAGAGAGGAGGGGGAGAGAGGGGGAGAGAGGGTGGAGAGAGGGTGGAGAGAGGGTGGAGAGAGGGGAGGAGAGAGTGCAGGAGAGAGTGGAGGAGGGAGAGAGACATAGGGAGGATTGCTATTGCAGGGTTTTTTCTATTGTGGGATGTGTGCCTGGGGCAATAATGGGATGTTATTCAGTCACACATTAATTTTTACATGACCTGATTAAAGATGAAAGTGATTGGATAGCCAAATGACAAAAGCAAGTAAACAGCCCTCCAACATAATTTGCTCACTGCATGTACAGCAGGAATTAAAAGGCATCAGTGGGCAAGTGGGTTGATTTGAGCCTGCTCCAGATTACACCCACACAGTGAAGATGCTGCCTGCACTCGATCAGGAAAGTATAATTACGCCTCAGTTATTGCTGCCAGCGTGGAAACAGCTCCACCTCATTTGTGTCGCTCTCGACGAGCTCACACCGGAAAGATTCAAAGCAGTGCAAGCACTTCACCAAACTCCTCCAGAGAATCCAGACGTGACAGTCAGCCCAGCTGATTTAACCTCAGGCAATTGGGTCTGAAAACTGACTGCTTCCCGCTCCTAGATAGACACAAGGTGCTGGAGTAACTCAACTCATGATGCGTGCTTGGACCGAGTGGATAGTGAGAAACTTCCTGCAAGGGACAAGGATTAAAGATCACAGGAATAAAACTAAAGGAGTCACTAGGAAAATCTCTTGCTTTTGTGCTGGAGTGATTGGAATTGGAAACATATGGCTTGGCAGTAGAACATTTCAAAATACAGCGGTGACAAAAAAAATGTTGCGACACTTGAAATGACGCCGCGCATCATACGTCATCACGCCATGGCCGCATCACGCCACAAATTTTTCAGGAAATGTCAGTCAATGATGCCAGCAGTCGCCGAAAAATTTGCCAAGTGGGACGGCCCTTCACAGTCAAAGAATAGTACAGCATGGAAACAGGCCTTCGCCCCAACTTGTCCATTACGACCAAGATGCTCACATGCGCTTGCATGTTTCAGTGGATCTGACAACATATGTTATATACAAACATATAAAATTCTTAAGGGATTGGGCAGGCTAGGCGCAGGAAAAACGCTTCCAATGTTGGGGGAGTCCAGAACCAGGGGTCACTGTTTAAGAATAAGGGGTAGGCCATTTAGGACTGAGATGAGGATTTTTTTTTTCACCCAGAGAGTTGTGAATCTGTGGAATTCTCTGCCACAGAAGGCAGTGGAGGCCAATTCACTGGATGTTTTCAAGAGAGAGTTAGATTTAGCTCTTGGGGTTAACGGAATCAAGGGATATGGGGAATAAAGCGGGAATGGGGTACTGATTTTGTATGATCATGCATGATAATTTTGAATGGCGGTCCAGGCTCGAGGGGCCGAATGGCCTACTCCTGCACCTATTTTCTATGTTTCTATGTTTCTATGACATGAAACACAACTTAAACACACAAGGTGACACCGGTTCACACGAACGTTGTCAGATTGATGGCGGGATTACTGCCAGTGGTGGGGTCTCAGTCACTAGTGATACCCATTCATTTTTATGTTATCCACAATAACAGGAAGGCAAGTTCGTGCCCTTATCTGTGGCGAACAATGAAAGGTTAGTGTTTCTTCCCACAGATGGGCGGGGAGGTTCAAGGATCAAGGTTCAAGGTTCAAGGTTCAAGATCAGTTTATTGTCACATGTACCAATTAAGGTCCAGTGAAATTCGGAACTGGGGAAAGGAGGAAAAATCTTGGCCCAGAATGAAAATGTGTCTCTTCCGGGGCTGGAAAAGTGAACTAACTTTGCATTGACTATCAAGACTGAACAAGTACTTTTATATTCTCAAATAACTAACCTAAGTTTCAGTGTTGATTTTAGTGGGATATCATCAACCATTTCAAAGAATTCTTATGACTTGCAGGGAATCTGAGGGGGAGGTAGTCTTGGTGTGGGGTTAATTGCAGAATGGCAGCAACTGAGCCGCAAGTTCAGAAGTGTGTAACTAATGGTTCTGCCTCCAAGCGCTGGGCTTGCTGGGTCATTCATGAATAAGTAACCCCATGTGGAATTGACCCATTGCCATTCCAGTAACATTGGAATGTGTCAGGCACAATAACTGGAGGGCATGCTGAGCAAATGGCTAAGTATTCAAGGTGGAGTTGCTTCACAAGACCAAATATTAAAGAGGTTGTGGTACAGTTCTTGTGCTGCTATTAGTGCACTGGATAATTGCTGCTTACAGGATGATATTGATCGGTTTTCTGAGCAAGGCAGATGGGATTAAATCTTGCTAAGTGTGAGGCGATGCATTTCGAGAGGACTTGTAAGGATGGGACATGGGAGGACACTGGAGTTGCTGGAGTAACTCAGCGGGTCAGGCAGCGTCTCTTGAGAACATGGATGGGTGATGTTTCAGGTCGAGGGAGGGAGGGTTTCTGATAGGCAGATGGTTCGAACAAAGGCCAGAGAAGAGAACAGAAGGTGCGAGACAGGATTGAATTCTATGGATAGGACAGACACAAGTCCATAGAGGGACTTGGGGAATATTGAGGAAGCAAGGGACCTGAATGGCATCCAAGGACCCCTGAAGGTGGCAGCACAGGCAGATAAAGTGATGAAGAAGATACATGGGGTGCTTGCCTTCAGTAGTCGGGTGGTTATGGTACAATTTTACTAAGTTTTGGTTCTGCCACAGCTGGAGTAGTGTGTATAGTTCTAGTCAACACATGACAGGATGTGATTGCACAGGGGAGGGTTCATGGGTGATGCACCAGGAAGTGGTGTGTAATGGAGAACGCCAGCTATGAGGAGACACTATAGATGAGGTTTGCTTTCCTTGGAGCTCAGGAGGAGGTCTGATGAAAGCACACAAGTTACGAGGGGCATTAATAAGGTAGATAGCAGGACAATCTTCCCCATAGCAGAAAGGTTTCGACCCGAAACGTTGACTATTTCCTTCGCTCCATAGATGCTGCCTCACCCGCTGAGTATCTCCAGCATTTGTGTCTACCTTTGATTTTTCCAGCATCTGCAGTTCCTTCTTAAGCATTCCCCATAGCAGATATATCTAAAGCTGCAGTGCACAGGGTTAAAGCTGAGCGGGAAGGGATAGGGATTTAGAGAGGTTTAGAACTCGTTAGCCGCTCGCAAAGCCAGAGGGATGTGTCTGTTACACCTCATAGGAGGAAGAACTCACTCACCCAGAGGCTGGCTAGAAACTGAATTCTGTTTAGCTCAGAATTGTCATCCATGCTCTGTTCCTCCCCTGTCTCTGTTACATCCTCTAGCTTGACAATACCTTGCAGCTCTTCCCAAAGGCTGGCAGCTTCCCAACCATTTATTAGTGAGAGGAACAAATTTAGGCCATTCGGCCCATCAAGTCTACTCCACCATTCAATCATGGCTGATCTATCTTTCCTTCTTAACCATTTTAGCTTTGGACTCTCCACCTCGTTAGCTAAGACTCTCTTCAAAATGCTATTCTTTGAGCGAGCCTTTGGTCACCTACCCTAATGTCACATGTGTTAAATATGTTAAATATTGACAAACAGGTCAGCATGTCACATGTGTCCAAAAGTTAGTGAAGCTGCATCAAAACGTGAGAATTTTAATTTGTGGAAAGATTGCTCAGATGTTCCATATTTACTGGGATCTATGTGTTGTCACTGGCCTATAGAATGCTCTATCATGCACACACACCATGCACTGACCCCCCTTGCTGGTCACTGGGTCAGCTGGGTGAAGTGGTAAAGATTAACTACCCTGCACTAGAAGGGACATGTTTATAGTTACTGCTTTAATTCAGCGTTGCTGGAGAAACCACTTACCGGTCAGATACATTTCAGTTATCACTGGCTTCCCATCCCTGAGGGAGCAAAATAAACGTGGTTTACATGCTGGAACAATACTAACGACAAACAAGGTGTCATCATAACACAGAGTTAATAAGTTCATGTTCACAAGTGATAGGAGCAGAATGAGGCCATTCAGCCCATCAAGTCTATTCTGCCATTTAATCATGGCTGATCTATCTCTCCCTCCTAACCCCCATTCTCCTGCCTTCTCCCCATAACCTCTGACACCGGTACTAATCAAGAATCTATTTATCTCTGCCTTAAAAATATCCACTGACTTGGCATCCACGGCCTTCTGTGGCAAAGAAGCACTATGGGAGCTACACTCGCCCTCCCCCTGCAGGACCTATACATCAGGAGGTGCAGATCCAGAGCCAGCAACATTATGGGGGACCCCCACAACAACGGACTGTTCCAGCTGCTACGGTCAGGCAAACGCCTCCGCTGTCAAGCCGTGAAAACAGAGAGGATGAGACGGAGTTTCTTCCCACAGGCCATCAGGACTGTAAACTCTAATCTCACCAGGGACTAATTTACTGTTGTGTTGTGTCTTTTTTAAATTGTTGTTTTTTCCCTAACACGTAAATACTGGTTCTGTTCTATTCTATTCTGTAGTTTTTGCACAATCCGCAGGCATTGCCACTTTCATTTCACTGCACATCTTGTATGTGTATGTGACAAATAAACTTGACTTGACTTGACTTGAATTCCACAGATTCACCCCCCTCTGACTAAAGAAATTTCTCCTAGTCTGAGACTCTCCAACTAGTGGAAACATCCTCTCCACATCCACTCTATCCAAGCCTTTCACTATTCTGTATGTTTCAATGAGGTCCCCCCCTCATTCTTCTAAACTCCAGCGAGTACAGGCCTAGTGGTGACAAACGCCTGTCATAGGTGAACGTACTCCTTCAATAATTACTCAATAAGTTCATGTTCATATGTGATAGGAGCTGAATTAGGCCATTCGGCCCATCGTCTACTCCCCCAGTCAATCCTGGTTTATCTTTCTCTCCCTCTCAACGACTTTCTCCTGCCTTCTCCCCATAACCCCTGATACCCTTATTAACCAAGAATCTACCTAACTCTGACTTTAAAATATCCGTTGACAGCCTTCTGTCCGATACTGTCAGGACAAGTGATTAAAAAGTTAAAGAGGCAGGTTTTCAGGAAATAAATCTAATACTGTTGGAATAGCAGAGGTTTATGATTAAAAGTCCAGAGCTAAGGCATCAACAGCTGAAGGCATGACCACTGACGGTGTGAATAGTCATAGAGACAGCATGGAAACAGCCCCTTTGACCCACTATCCCATGCCACCTGCCCATGTTTGGCCCATATCCCTCTAAATCTTTCCTACCCATCTACCCGTCCAAATGCCTTTTAAATGTTGTTATAGTATTTGCCTCAAGTACCGCCTCTGGCAGCTCGTTCCATATACCCACCACTCTGTGTGTGAAGAAGTTGCCCTTCATGTTCCTATTAAATCTTTCCCCTCTCACCTTAGACCTATGTCCTCTGGTTCTTGATTCCCCTTCACCGGCTAAAAGACTCCGTACACTCACCAAGAGGGGAGGCTACACTTAAAGGAGCGCTGAGACAAATATATCAGTTGCAAAATGGGCACGAATAAGCAAAGAATGCTTTGTAAAAAGTCTAAAATGGTCATTGTGAAGCTGAACTCAATAGAGTCAATAATAAGGACACAAAGTGCAAAAGTATCTCAGGGGGTCAGACTGTATCCCCGGAGAACATGGATCGGTGATGTTTTGGACCCAATATCAAACCTGTTTAAACTTCTAAGTAAAATTAATAATCCCTTGAACATAACCTGAATTGACAGCTTAAAAAAACCCTCCTTTTTACATCCTAATGCTTATTTCCTTGATCCATCACTGATGAAACTTTCTTGAGTGTGTGGTGAAGGATTCTAGTCTACATGTTTTCCTCATTGTATAAAAATATGTCTTTCACTTTAAATGCATTCTGATGACCATTTAGTCTGCGATTCACTCTAAACCACAGTCATGTTAAACACAAATGCTCCAAGTCTTTCAATAGGTTACCTGGCACTGTTTTTCTTTTAAACCAAAAATAATGTAATCAATTATTTTCAAATATATATGTGCAGTACGAAATAAATCTAAACAAAACCCACCACCATAATACAAGTCAAACTAATATACTTCGATACTAAATAAACTATTATACAACTATGTTACCATCCTTTCTAAAACCTCCCGGGCACGGACGTAACCCCGGATAAGGGGCAGGCAGCTGGCTCGGGCAGAGTCCGCTTTCACTTGGTGCCGTGACCCGCGGATGGCCAGCTTGGCCAGGCCTAGGAGCAACCCAACCAGGACATCTTCAGCCCTACCTGCTCCCCTATTACCTGACACTGTTGTGAACATGGAATCAATGCGTGGCACGTTCTGTATTCTCTGAGTGCCTACATGGGGTCAGGATACAGACCACTCAGTGTCTCATTGAAAGGCACAAGGTGTGAGATGGTTTACTCTTGTTTCTCTGATTGAATTGTCTGGACTCAAACAAAAATGTTGATACAGACATCTCGCATTTATGCATGTTTGATTTATGCATTATTTTAAATAATGCACTTGTTTAATTAATACCAAAACAAAATTTACGTGCTATATTTTTAAAATAATGCACTCAAATTCTCGCTTAAATTTATGCATTTAGGTGCAATAGTAATTTTTTAAAAATAAATAAATAAATAAATGGCATCAGGACCTGGCATTGGGAGATAAAACAACAAAAACAGACTTGGTTGGTAGTCTTTCTGCGGAGTTTAATGTTATAATAGAGCGATTGTCCTTACTTTCTTTTTCTTTCTTTTCTAGGGTCTACTTTCTTACTTTACTTCCTTCTCTAACTTCTTTTCTAAGGGGCTTTCTTTTCCCAACACTCTTCTGCACTTCACAACTCTTGCGCACCTTCTTTACTTTCCTTACTTCTATCTTTTTCTTAAAGCTTTAAAAAAAAAAAAAAAAATGAAGCGGTACAAAAAATGTATTAAGATATATGTGTTGTGTGTTATTGTAATTTACCGTACTTCTAATAAAAATAAAAATAAAAAAAAAAAATAAAAAATTTATGCATTTAATTTATGCATTTTTGAATTATATGCCGCTATTCAGGAATATAACCACTGCGTATAACTCAAGGTGCCTATTTTTCCCTTTTTTTTCCCATGAATGTTTATATTTCTTATGCACCTCAACAAATTGTCTGAAGATGGGTCTGAATGTGAAACGTCATCCATTCCTTCTATCCAGAGATGCTGCCTGCCTTTCCCGCTGAGTTGTGTCTACTGTAAGTATGGTGATCGTACAAGAGTGTGGTGCCATGGAACTGCTAATGAACGACTCTGAAATGAGTTTAGCTGTGGCTTGATGTTGGAGGTGAAGAAAATGTGTAATTCATCTAAAGTGTGAATATTTCCCCAATGTTTAGGTTGGCTGATATAACCGGTAATTGCAGCTATCAATGAGGCAATGCAATTTGTGAAGCTTTCTCACAAACCATGACTTACCTCATGGCCTTGATGGTTATTTGGCCATTCGGAGTGTCACAAGCTCGCACTGCGTCGTCCAGAGTCATGCCCATGGTACAGACGTCACAGATGTAGAGGATCTTGTCTCTTGGCTGCAGGCTGCCTTCCAAGCTGGCGGGTGAATTCGGCACAACCTCCAGCACATAGATACCTTGCCATTTACTGCCTATCCCCCCTGTTAACTTCAAACCTGTGGCAACAAGCACAGACTGCAATCAGACCAACTGCAAAGTATATTAGTCACATATTCACTGGTGCACAATGAGATCATCAGCTTCCTCTGGCAACTGAGACCAGGAAAGTCATCCACATGTCACTTTAACCAGTGCTCCACCAACTAAATCATCTTCCCTTGTGTGATGAATGATTCCCATCCCCATATGAACATTTCTTCCTCATCAGCAATGCTGAAAGGCAACAAACAGACAAGCTTACAGAAGACAAGGTTTAACTCCACCAGCTCTGAGCATTTACAGCCTTTTGCCTAATTAATTGTAACAAATAATTCTGTGATAAGTCAAAGAATTTTAGGATTGGATATTATTGCAGCTCAAAATAACCCTAATCATAAATGAAGATAGATTGGATAAACGCAGAGTTTCTTGTCCAGAGTAGGGGAATCGAGAACCAGAGGACATAGGTTTAAAATGAGGGGGGGGAAAATTAAATAGGAACCTGAGTGGTGATAGTTTTACACAATGGGTGGTGGGCGTATGGAATACTGCCGTAGGCGGTAGTTAAGGCAGGTATTATCGCAACATTTTATTTTATTTTAAAAAAAAAAATTTTAATTATTTTTATTAGAAGCAATTGTACAAGGATAAAACATTCGGCATCTAAAATTATACAATTATTGTACAGCTTCAATTTCAACATTTTAACCTGAAATTGAGAGAAAAGAAGAGAGAAAGAGCAAGAGAGGGAAAAAATGAGAAGTGAAAAGATAGCTCAAAAAATCACATAGAAAAGGCCCCTAGACTACCAAAGTAGTGTGGCCAAAAAGTGAATAAAGATATGAGATAAAGAATACAAAAAAGAAAAAAAGTGGAGATATACCTGCCCTTCGCAACATTTAAGAAACATTTACATGGATAGGACAGGTTTAGAGGGATATGGGCCAAATGCAAGCAGGTGGTACTCGTGTAGATGGGACATGTTGGTCAAGTTTCCATGATGTATGAATCTATGACTCTATGAAGAATAGTCAGCTAATGCACTTTGGATTTTAAGAGGAATGAAAGATAAATTATAGACCCTCAGTTCCCAGTCATTATTATCTAGTCTGTATGGCATGCATAGAAGTGTGAAACAGTTTCTTCCCAGCTGTTGTTAAGCAACTGAACCATCCCACTGCAATCAGAGAGCAGTCTACTATCGGACACTCTTTGATCGGACTTTACTGGCTTTACCTTGCACTAAATTTTATTCTCTCATCATTTAAGAATAAGGAGTAAGCCATTTCGAACGGAGATGAGGAAACACTTATTCACACAGAGAGTTGTGAGTCTGTGGAATTCTCTGCCTCAGAGGGCGGTGGAGGCAGGTTCTCTGGATACTTTCAAGACAGAGCTAGATAGGGCTCTTAAAGATAGGGGATATCCGGAGAAGGCAGGAACGGGGTACTGATTGGGGATGATCAGCCATGATCACATTGAATGGCGGTGCAGGCTCGAAGGGCCAAATGGCCTCCTCCTGCACCTATTGTCTATCATGTACACTGTGAGTGGCTCGATTGTAATCATGTATTGTCTTTCCTCTGGCTGGTTGGCACGCAACAAAAGCATTTCACTGTACCTTGGTGCATGTGACAATAAACTGAACTGAATTGAATTGAACTGATGTATTAGATGGGTGTATGGAATAAGAAGAGATCATCTGATCTCAAAAAGTTTAAAGCCCCAGACTAGTCTCTCCATCTCTTCCTTACCTGATCCTTTCGCTGTAATCTATACAATAGTTAGGTTTCAACTGGAGCCCAGAGACCTTGTTCCTTTGCACATTTTTGAGAGGTGGAGAGTTGGACAAGCTGACCTCCCCTCACCCAACAGGTGAGGTGGAGCAGTCGCAGAGTGTTGATGGGACCTCTGGTAACAAGTCCTGAAGCCCTTCACTTTACTTGGAGATACAGCATGGAAACAGGCCCTTCAGCCCACCGAGTCCGTGACGACCAGCGATCACCCCGTACACTAGCACTATCCTACACACTAGGGACAATTTTACCAAAGCCAATCAGCCTACAAATCTGTACGTCTTCGGAAAATCCTCGAGTCTTTGAGCTTCACTGGCTGGCAGCTTTCAGTCCTGGACTGATTGAGGCATTAGGAAGAAATCACAAACTACAACCTTAGGCCGACTCTGGGTCACATTTGCAGAATGTGTAGGAAAGAACTGCAGAAGCTGCTTTAAATCGAAGGTAGACACAAAATGCTGGAGTAACTCAGCGGGACAGGCAGCATCCCTGGAGAGAATGAATCAAGAAGGGTCTCGACACAAAACGTCACCCATTCCTTCTCTCCAGAGATGCTGCCCGTCCCGCTGAGTTACTCCAGCATTGTGTGTCTACCTTCACATTTGCAGAAGGTCGCTAAATGTTGCCATTTTGTGTTTTGGCTGTCAATCAGTGGTCCAATATAGCACCAAACCTTTACTTGACTAGGGCTGTATATATAATTGAATGTTCGGGCATTATCATTCTGTTCCCACCTCTTGCTGCAGTTTAAGATGGGCCCCGATGCATCAAGAATGCATTTTTTAGTGACAACTATGTGGGCGACTAGTCAATAAATCTGCCAAGGCCCCATCGCATCAGCATTGCTCCAATGCATGCGCAGTGAGGAGTATTGTTGACATTGCTTCACATTGACAAAAATATATTGACATCCATCAGCTTTCCAGCACCGTCTATAAAACAGACTACAGTTATAATAAACAATATCTCAGCGTGTTAGTAAATCAAACGGTACGTTCATGGCATGTTCTTTATGACCACTATTATTTTAGATGGTCGCCAATTTATCAATTCCAGTCTGAAGAAGGGTCTCGACCCGAAACGTCGCCCATTCCTTCTCTCCAGAGATGCTGCCTCTCCAGCTTTTTGTGTCCTTCTTATCAATGTCTTGCTTTGTAAGCAGGGAGTGACATAAGAGCTTCTTTATGGAACTTATTTTTGGGCAGAGCATTCAAACGCGAACTGTAGGCAAATTACTGATAAATAGAGTAACTACCCTTTCACTTCATTTCTGCTTGTATTGAATGAATACTTGTCTGCAATGAAAGGTTCATATTTATTATCATCAATGTGTAAAGTAATTGTGACTGAAATATTCCTGGTTCATGGTTTTAATGGCCACAAGAGAATGCTTCTGGACACCCCAGTCCAGTACCATTTGAATGTCTGGGAGACACTCCTGAATGTTTAAAATTGAATTTTTATTAAACAACTGGGCAGGTGCTGCCTCACATTGACACAGGTTCGATCCTGACCTCGGGTGCTGTCTCTCCAGTTTAGTTTAGTTTAGCGATGCAGTGTGGAAACAGGCCCTTCGGCCCACCGAGTCCGTACTGGCCAACGATCCTCGCACATCAACACTATCCTACACACACTAGGGACAATTTACATTTATACCAAGCCAGTTAACCTACAAACCTGATAGCATGGACGGAAAAAAAAGATCTCGGAGAAAACCCACGCAGGTCACGGGGATAACGTACAAACTCCGTACAGACAAGCACCCGTAGTCAGGATCGAACTCGGGGTCTCCAGCGCTTTAATGCAGTAGCTCTAACGCTGCGCCACGGTGCTGTCACGGGGCTTACATGGCCTCGTGGGTTTTCTCCGGAAACATCGGGTTTCTCCCGCGTCCCAAAGATGTGCGGGGTTTTAGGTTAATTGACCTATTAAAAAAATGACACAAGTATGTGGGGAGTGGATGAGAGAATGGGAAACGTAGAACTAGTGTGAATGGGTGATCGATGGTTGACATGGACTCAATGGGTCAAAGGAGGGCCTGTTTACCTGCTGAATCTCTAAATTAAACTAAACTAAACTTTTTCTCACAGAGAGTGGTGAGTCTGTGGAATTCTCTGCCTCAGGAGGGCGGTGGAGGCCAGTTCTCTGGATACTTTCACGAGAGAGCCAGATAGGACTCTTAAAGATAGCGGAGTCAAGGGATATGGGGAGAAGGCAGGAATGGGGTACTGATTGGGGATGATCAGCCACGAATGGCCCACCTATTGTCTATTGTCTATTGTCAAACTAATCTCATCAGATAACTTCATGGAGGTTGGCACTATTTAGAAATACCATCATATTAAATAATGTTCAATGACCAAATATTAAGTCCATGTAACATTCTGTTACATTCTGTTTGTTGTTTGTTTGTTTGTCTTTTTGCACAAAGTCCGCGAGCATTGCCACGTTTCATTTCACTGCACATCTCGTATGTGTATGTGACGAATAAACTTGACTTGACTTGACTTGACTTGCCTTGCTTTATAAAATTAGGATACAATGTGATCACTGCGTGATAATCACTGTGGGGGTGATACCATTATCGTTTAGGAGGTGACATCTCCTAACCTCATCCACTAACATCATCTTTATTTCTTAGTTGCTTCATTTCAGTTCAACACCCATAATGGCATCGGGGCATATATAACCATATTTCCAATCACAAGCACAATTTTCAGTGCCAGCTCAAAAGCAGATCACTGCCAACACTCCTAGCAAGGTCAGGAGAGGATATTCAGACTGGCCCAAATGTCTGTCTGCAGGCTTTATGTCCATTTTTCTTTAGCTTTCTAACTCATAGTGCGAGAGGGACTCAGTGACTCAGGGAGCATCTGTGGAAGGAATGGATGGACCATGTTTGACGTTGGGACCCTTCTTCAGACAGGTTCAGTCCCCACTTGAATCTGAAGAAGGGTCCCGACCAGACGTGCATCTACCCATTGCCTCCGCAGATGCTGCCCGACCCTCAGAGTTCCTCCAGTACTTTGTGTTTTGCCCGTGATTCCAACATCTGGAATTCTTTGTGTCATAGATTCATAAGGTCAGAAGTGATAGGAGCAGAATTAGGCCATTCGGCCCATTGTCTACTCCGCCATTCAATGATGCCTGAAATTTCTTTCCCTCTCAACTCCATTCTCCTGCCTTCTCTCCATAACCCTTGACACCCTTACTAATCAAGAACCTATCAATCTCCACGATAAAAATATCCAATGCATTGGCCTCCACCGTATTCTGTGCCAATGAATTCCACAGATTTCTGATGGTAACTTTCTGATGACAAGTTCTGTCTGCAGAAACAAAGTCTGAAACCTTTGGTTGGGATCAACTAAGCAGCACTCCTCCTATCCGCTCCTCAGTGTTTTACCACCCTAGATGTGTCCAGCACTAAAGGAAACGGTGTGGACTCCTCAAAATTAATGATGCCCACTTTGCTGAAAGGTATGGTAGGGGCCAGCTGCTCCTTGCTTTCAATTCTGAGACAAGCGTAAAACTTGCAAAATATTTATGGAAATGATACGCATATACAATGTTCGACATGGACATTGTTCAATGTAAAATCTGTCGGCACAAAGCCTACTGTAAGTCATTAAGGTCTGAAGAAGGGTCTGAACCTGAAACATCACCCATTCCTTCTCTCCAGAGATGTTGCCTGTTCTTGTATGTTAAGTCATTAAGCCACGATGTGAATGTTAACATTTGTGAACGTTTTCAGATTCTTTTATCTGATTTCTGTTGCCATGTTTTCTAGTGGATTGTGAAAATATACGTTGAAGACTTCACCCGAGTTTTGCTTTCAACACTAGGTGACCGTTACTATGTTGAAAAAATTAAATAGTAACCCACCGGTTATAAAACTCAACGCACAAGTTGTTCCTGAAACTCCAATGAAGAGATCTCTCTTAGGAATACATGTGGCTACCAACCGAAACCTTATCAATGCTGTGTTTTCTAGTACCTAAAATTAATTAGAAGCTCACCAAACTTTCCACAAAGTTTTTGTCTCCATCTATTTTTGAAAGAAAGCAACGGCATATATTTCAGAGGGTTCCCGGTGCAGAGAAATAGCCTGCAGCTGATTGAAACAATGAGACGCAACATAACTCTAGGTGCCAGTCAATACTCTACTGGGAAAATAGTGCGGCACGTACCTAATTGTCCATTCGGGCCTTTCTCCAGGATGATGTCAGGGATCTTTTCCAGAGACAGAACGGGAAGCAGGTTCTGGGCAGCACGTCCCACCATCAGGGTGAGCTTGATTGGAGCGGCCCGTAGCAGGATAATGGCATTCTCGTGTGAAATGTTTGTGACATCAAAGCCATTTACCTGCACAACAATGGAAACGTTAACTGATATAATCCATGTAATTTAGAGTCCATTTCCCTGATCTTTTTTGTCAAATATCTCATCTAAAAGATAGGCCCTCTGAAGGCAACACTTTCTCAGTACTTTCCTTACAACGTCAGTATAGATAATATTCTTCAAAGACCCAAATCCCAGCAATTTGGCAGCCATGACTTCAATGCAATTCAGTTACAGTGTTGTGGTCAAGGAAAGAGCGTTCACGTCACAGCCCTGTTTCCATCAATCTTTCCACCACTACGCACAACAGGCGCAAGGCGCGCAAGACCCCATTGTAAGCAGATGCCGAGGCTAAACAATTTGTAATCTTGTGATGTGGACACGATAATAAGTTACTGTGTTCACAAACCTGTTCTGCTGCTGCAAGTAAACGGCCTGTCCCACTTGGGCTTCATTTGCGCGTCATTTACACAACATAATTTACGCGTCACGATGCACGACGCACGCATGGCGTGCATTACACGCGCATGGCACGTGGTGAGGCGTGGTGGTGGAGGCAGTGACGCGCGGTAGCGCACGACGCCCCAGGATTTTGGGATTCTCAAAATCCTCGTGCGCCACCTGCGTGACGCGCAAATGACGCCCGTGTAGGACAGGCCCTTAAGATTTTGAGAGTAAGAAGGCTGGTTAGCACGCCCAAAAAAATGTCACTGTACCTTTGGTACACTTGACAATGAACTAAACTGAAACGGAAACTGAATGTTTCAGTTACATTGGCAATTAAACACTCTTGACTCAGTTGAGTGAGTGGGTAGATTCTTGGCAGAAGAAATACTATTATAAAGTTATCCATCTCGGGAGGAGAAACAGAAACCCACTGAGCTCGTCCACTTCTGAAAATTGGGACGCACTGACTTTGATGTCAATAGTTGAGAGACTATGGCACTCCATATGCCTGGGAATGGTGACCAAGGATAGACATCTTCCTCCAACGTTCAATTCACATGTAACCTACGCTTGTCACTTGATACAGTTTATCAGGAGTTAATGAACAGCGGTGAATGTCAATGCATGGTGAGAGTGCAAACAAGGTGTTGACTGAGACAGAGCATTTCAGTGACAAGGACGGACTTGAGAGCAGTGGAGGATATAATAAGGTTGGTCGAGGTGTATAAATTATGAGGGGTATTGAAAACGTGGCCTGTAGAAAACTTATCCCCATGTAAGTGGTAGATAAAACCATAACACAAAAAGAACAGAATTAGGCCATTCGGTCCATTGAGTCTACTCAGTTATTCGATCAGGGCTGATCTATTTGTTCCTCTCAATCCCATTCTCTTGCTTTCTCTCCATAACCTGTGACGCCCTTGGGACACAGATGTCATGGGACACTGTATGTCATGTTGTCACTTGCGGGAGGAGCACCAAGGCAAATTCCTTGTATGTGAATATACTTGGCCAATAAACGTATTCATTAATTCATTCATTCATTCATTCATTCATTCATTCATTCATAAAGGGAAGGAGATGTTAAGAGATTAAGAGGGTATGTGAGGGGGTTCTTTTTCACCCAGCGAGTGGCAAGTGCCTGGAATGTGCTGCCTGAGAGAGTGGCAGAAGTAGAGATGTTAACAGTACTTAAGAGTTTCTGGAGAGTATTTGAATCAACGAGGCACAGAAGGCTATGGGCTGAATGTTGGTAGATGGGATTGTTGAAAGTGATGGCCTCTGTTCGACCTGGTTGTGTTTGGGTTGAATGGCCTGTTTCCCTGTTGTATGGTGCCGTGATGGAGCATTATTTAAATGTTGGTTGGGTAAATGTTGATGTACAAAGGGGATCTTGCTGTCCTTGTCCGCCAGTCCCACTAAACACACATGCAGGCAAAAAACAGCCATGCAAAAAGGTAAATGATATATTGGCCGACATTGCAGAAGGTTTTCAGTGGAAGAACAAGGATTTCCTGCTGCAATTCTTGCTTTGCTCCAGCACAACAGATTATAGTAGGCATGAATACAGAACAGATCAGTGTGTCCATATAACATTGTATAAATATATACATAACCGTAAGACAAAAGAACAGAATTAGGCCATTCAGTCCATTGATTTGGGGGTAATTGGGGGAGCCCACACATACAGTATATCCATATCTAAGGAAGAACACAGCTGCACGTTGATGCTTGTGATGGCAGGAAAGTGGTGTGAGGGGAGGCTGGATCAACCAGGTCCGTAATCACTAATGTATAAATGACTGAATATGGATCTTAGTGAAATATACAAAATTTGGACAGTAAGCCTAAAATGAGAGCTTATAGTCTCCGAACATGTTGTATCACTAAAGTGGATCCTGACCCGAAACATCACCCATTCACATTCTCCAGAGATGCTGCCTGACCCACTGAGTTACTCCAGTATTACTCCTGCACTACTTCCAACCTCATCGGTGACCCTCGGACTATCATTGATACTTGTCTAGCTTTATCCTGCACTAAACAGTATTCCCTTATCCTGAACCTGTGCACAGTGGATGGCTCGATTGTAATCAAGTATTGTCTTTCCGCTGACTGATTAGCATGCAACACAAGCTTTTCACTGCACAGGTGATGATAAACTAAAACTGAACTGACAAAGCTAAAACTGAACTTCAGCACTTGGTGTCCTTATAAGTCGCTTCAGACCGAGATGGGGAGAAATTACTTCACTCAGAAGATGGTGAAGAGGCGGAATTGACTATGCAGGCCAAGTTGCTGAATGTTTTTAAGAAGGAGGCAGTTATAAAATTCATCGAGGAACATGGAGAGAAAATGTAAATAAGGTATGGAAAAAATAAAGATTTGCCAAGATTGTGCTGAACGACAACGCAATCTCAAGGGGCAGGATGGCCTATTTTTTGCTCCTAATTTCTGCCTTCCTATGTTTCCATACCTCACTCGATGATGGAACGTGTTGAGCTAGCGAGTGCTGCCTTGGAAACTAATCACAGGGTGAATCATTCTTACGAGTGGGTGTTTGTGAGCAGCTGAGGGTAGAGGGCGAGAATCAATGCAAAAACTGGATCATGCCTCAGCTTTGGCGTGGCTGAACCCAGTGACATTTAGGAAGCCGGGCAGGTTTATCAGCTACTGTCTTCCGACGTTACAGAAATGGGTGGCAGGCTTGTGACGTTTGAAGCCATCAGCATTCGAGAGAAAGAGATCTGAGGGGAACTGTTGGCCCTTGAATTGAGACACTGTTGAATAAACAAAATATCTTCCAAAGGATTATTGATCCTCTTTTTATTACTTTAGTGCATAAATGAGTCCGATCACAGACTAATGATGAGACTGGGGAATATTGCACAACACTTTCCTGCACAGCGGCAGGCTATATTAAAGAGGTAAACATCCCGATAATGGTTATTAGCCCTGCAGCCCTCTATAAACTTATCAGCACTTCACAAAATATTACTGCGGGATTTATGGATTTTTATGTAATGATTCCCCAATCGAGTTTCCTGATGATCTGCAGATGAAAAGAGATTGATTGTAAGGTGGGTCAGAGAGTTATTCATTTTGGCAATCACCGGATCAATTGGTGTTTATTTAACAGCCACCTTTCCAGATAAACCTTCCTCAACCGCGGATGGTAAGAGAAACGCACTCTGACCAATGAGACGAGATACCGACTGACACTGTCTCCCTTGCAACACAGTGTTAGACACAGGAACATAGCAAAATAGGTACAGGAGGAGGCCATTCGGCCCTTCGAGCCAGCACCACCATTCAATATGATCATGGCTGATCACCTAAAATCAGTACCCCGTTCCTGCTTTATAGACAATAGGCAATAGACAATAGGTGCAGGAGTAGGCCATTCGGCCCTTCTAGCCAGCACCGCCATTCAATGTGATCATGGCTGATCATCCCCAATCAGTACCCCGTTCCTGCCTTCTCCCCATATCCCCTGACTCTGCTATTTTTAAGAGCCCTATCTAGCTCTCTCTTGAAAGCATCCAGAGAACCTGCCTCCACTGCCCTCTGAAGCAGAGAATTCCACAGACTCACCACTCCCTGTGAGAAAAAGTGTTTCCACGTCTCCGTTCTAAATGGCTTACTCCTTATTCTTAAACTGTGGCCCCTGGTTCTGGAGCCCCAGATCCCTCGATTCCGTTAGCCCTAAGAGCTGAATCTAACTCTAGCTCTCTCTTGAAAACTTCACCCAAATCGCAGAACATCTCAGCGCCCTGTCCGATTGCCAATGTTCCTGCACACTGTATCTGGTCAGAGGCACTACTTCCATTCCCCTGGCCAACGGACTTTCCCCTGTCCCACTTTCCCCACCCTCTCATACCCCCTTCTTGAACCCTCTAACCTCCCCAACACTGTACACTGTCCTAACCACACCCTCCTATACACTGAACCTTGTGTGAGCCTCCCCCTTCTCTCCCACACACTGTACCCGCTCCAACCCCCCCCCCCCCGTACCCCACCCACCCCGTACCTGTTTCAAACCACACCCTCTCACACACTCCCAGGTAGAGTTGCTGCCTCACAACGCCAGAGACCCAGGTTCGATCCTGACCACGGGTGCTGTCTGTACGGAGTTTGTGCGTTCTCCCTGTGACCACGTGGGTCTCCTCCGGGGTTCCAGTTTTCTCCCACACTCCAAAGACGTGCAGGTTTGTAGAGCACAATTGGCTTTGGTAAAAATTGAAAATTGTCTCGAGTGTGTGTTTGATAGTGTTAGTGCGCGGGGATCGCTGGCCGGCGTGGACTTGGTGGGCTGAAGGGCCTGTTTTTGCGCTGTATCTCTAAACTAAACACTGTACCTTGAATGATCCTCCAACCACCCTCCCACACACTGTACCCGATCCAAATCCCTCCTTATCTTACACAGTGCCTGATTCAAACCGCACCCTTCCATACATTGTACTCTGCCCAACCTACCATACCCCCTCATAGATACATAGATACATAGAAAATAGGTGCAGGAGTAGGCCATTCGGCCCTTCGAGCCTGCACCACCATTCAATATGATCATGGCTGATCATCCAACTCAGTATCCCATCCCTGCCTTTTCTCCATACCTCCTGATCCCTTTAGCCACAAGGGCCACATCTAACTCCCTTAAATATAGCCAATGAACTGGCCTCAACTACCCTCTGTGGCAGAGAGTTCCAGAGATTCACCACTCTCTGTGTGAAAAACTTAGTTTGTGTCATACACTTAGTTTGGTTTAAAGGTATGGCATGGAAACAGTGCCTTTTCGCCCACCAAGTCCACACCGACCATCGGTCACTCCCTCACAGTGATATCTAACTTTCTCTCAAACTTGGGGCAATTTTACGGAGGCCAATTAACCTACAAACCTGCGCCGCTTTGTGATGTGAGAGGAAACCGGAGCACCCGCAGGAAACCCACGTGGTCACAGGGAGAACGTGCAGACTCCACATAGAACAGCGTCCGAGGTAAGGATCAAACCTGGGCCAGTGGCATTGTGAGGCAGCAGCTCTATCAGCCCCATTAATGTGCTGCCCCAGGCTGTAAGTTGTATGACCCTCCCCCCACCCACCATCTACTTTATTTATCACCAACAGATCACAGTCGAGACTTATACACTAATAACTCGGATGCAGAATGGGTACATATCAACCAACCTTACCGTAATGAGCCTGTCTCCCGCTCTTAGTCTGCCGTCGGCCTTGGCGGGGTTGTCCAGCACACCGCGGATGTAGTAGCAGTTGTCCAGTTTACTGCGCACCATGGTGAAACCCAGACTCCCCTTCTTATTTTTCTTCAAGTTTACGTACATCTCATATTCTCGTATTATGGGCTAAAGAAAGGAATCAGCGTGTGACAATGACAATGAATACACCCTGATCCAATTGCACCCGCCGTGCCCGCGGCACAGATCCAAGACAACTTGGGGATTTCCATTGTTGAGGGTACCTGTGTATTAAGGCACCTTGTGTGCAGGTGACCTGCCATTTCCTTTACCTTCCACTCGACACTATGTCTTTGCGAGAACCTACATGATGTTTGATTCATTCATTGACCTGATTCCAAATGTTGAGAATGCAGCAATTCGGCCTCCTTACCCACACTAAGACCTGTGCTCCTATACATAATTGTGTGCAGTCTCTTGGCCTATCCCATCTTTCATCCCTCCACCATTTGGTAACTATGGTAACATCTGGCTGGGCTCTAATGTGTGGAATCTCCTCTCCAAATCCCCTTGTTCTTCATGATTCTTCACTCTAATGCGAGTAAATGGGACTAGTGTTGATGGTTGGCATAAATGTTGGTTGGGCCAAAGTGCCTGTTCTATGACTCTACACAGATGCTCCTTAAAACTATCCTATTCTTGGATTTCACCATCTTCGGATCGGAAAGGTTTAGAGGGATATAGGCCTTACGTGACCAGGTGGGACTAGTGAAGATGGGGCATCTTGGTCAGCATGGATAATTTGGGCCGAAAGGCCTGTTTCCAGGTCGTATGACCCCATCACTCCTGTGTGGTTTAGTTAAGGTTTGTTGATGGTCCTCCAAAGTTCATTGGATTAAAGGTACGATACACAGATTACATTTCTAATGGTGTGAGCAGGTTCAAACATGAGGATCAATTGTTGGAGGATCACTTCCCCAGCAGTCTAGATCTGGGCACCTTTCCAGGCCCAAAAGCCCTCTCCTCACCTGCAGAGTAGGGACAAGATGGAAACTGCCACTACATGGAGTTATTGAGCTTCTTAAAGCCAACTGAAACACCAAATGTGGGCTCCACCTTCCCATGCTCATCAGTGCCGGCTCTATTTGTTCTGAACCTTTTCATACCTCTAGTTTCCCTCTCCCCTGACTCAGTCTGAAGAAGGTTTTCGACCTGAAACATCACCTATTCTTTTTCTCCAGAGATGCTGCCTGACCCGCTGAGTTACTCCAGCATTTTGTGTCTATCACCTGAACTAACATTTCCTCAGTCAGGCCACTGCCGATGCTGGTTCTGATAACACTCCTGTGGACCAGCCAACATTGAAGGCTCTGTCTAAATAAAGTTGTTGATCTTGCAGGGTAGACTGCAAAGAAAGTTGATTTGAGATCAAACAGTGAACCCCTCAATAACAGGGTGAGTGTATGTGCAGTGGTTGAAAAGAACGTGCAACATTCCCAACATGATGTTTCCATCTTCAGGATCGCCCTGTGATCTGGTAGTGTGAGCAAGCAATTGCACACTGTTGAACATCTCTAACAACATGGGTCCATCCAGCTCCAGCTACATTTCCCTGTGATCTAGGTTTTCCCCGGGTTCTCCAGTTTCCACCCAAAATCAAACAGCTGTTGGGTGTGTAATATGTGTTGATGGATGAAGCAGATAATGTGTGTGTTTCCGCCATAACGTGTGTTGATGGATTGTGGTAGGCAACCCGTGTGTTGTCTCTATAACCCGTGTGTTGGTGGATGAATGTGGGCGACTTGTCTATTGGTGGAAGATGGCAGATTTGTGTGTTATCACTATAATGTGTGTTAGTGGACAATGGTAGAATACTTGTGAGTTGGTGGAAGATGGCAAGAGGTGCGTGTATGTGAATGATGGTCGGGAACTTGAGTGTTGGTAAATTACGATCGGTATCGTGTGTGTTGGTGGATGGTTGTGTGTAACTTGTGCATTGGGACGACAGATGGCACAATGGGCTAAGTGTTCGGCTGGCGACCGGAAGGTGGCCGGTTCGAATCCCGCTTGGAATGCATACTGTCGTTGTGTCCTTGGGCAAGACACTTCACCCACCTTTGCCTGTGTGCGAATGTGTGTGAATGTGTGTGAGTGATTGGTGGTGGTCGGAGGGGCCGTAGGCGCAGAATGGCAGCCACGCCTCCGTCAGTCTCCCCCAGGGCAGCTGTGGCTACAGAAGTAGCTTACCACCACCGAGTGTGACTGAGGAGTGAATGAATAATGCGATGTAAAGCGCCTTGAGTATTAGAAAGGCGCTATATAAATCCCATCCATTATTATTATTATTGGGGTGGATGATGGGGAATCAAGGTACATTTGAGTGAGAATGGGCTAAAGGGAATTAAATGAAGGAGTGGAACAGAAAGAGTGGATTGCACTGACAGCTGGCTTAGAATCAACGGGCTGAATGGCCTCCATCTATATCATATGGGAAGTAAGATAATACATGCAATATATGAGAAACAGCCATAGCTACATCAGGATTGGTCAGTGAAGAAGAGGTGAAGGTGGCAACTTTCAATGTTGTCGGCAATCAGTCTGAATAAGGGTCCCGAACCGAAACGTTACCCAACCATGTTCACAATGATGCTGCCTGACTATCTGAGTTACTCCAGCACTTTGTGTCTGTTCTAAATGACCAACCCCTTATTCTTAAACTGTAGCCCCTGATTCTGGACTCCCCCAACATCGGGAACATGTTTCCTGTTTCTAACGTGTCCAATCCCTTAATAATCTTACTGTATATGTTTTAATAAGACCCCCTCTCATTCTTATGTACTGTAGAACTAGTGAAGAGAACCCATTGAAGAAAGGTCTCGACCCAAAACGTCACCCATTCCTTCGCTCCAGAGATGCTGCCTGTCCCGCTGAGTCACTCCAGCTTTTTGTGTCTGTCTTGGAGTACTGCCAGCAGTTCTGTTCGGCAACAGTATCGGAAGCTTGTGATCGCGATGGAGGGAGTGCAGAGGAGATTCACCAAGATGCTGCCTGAGTAAGGGGACTTCACGGGTTATGGGGAGAATGTGGTTGTGAGGGAAAGATAGATCAGCCATGATTGAATGGCTGAGTAAACTGGATGGGCTAAATGGCCTATTTCTGCTCCTATGACTTATGAAAATAAGCTTGGTCCCTGGAACCAAGCAGAGTTCCTGTTCCCAATCATTACTTTCCAAATGCGTGCATATACAATTTAATCTGATCGCACTCTGCTACAACGTTTTACATAGCTGAATATTTCCTTCCCACTCTCTGCTTATCTCACGGGTAATAAGATGGCCAACTGAATCATGCACAGCCCACAGCTGCCAATGGCCAATGCAACAGACAGTAGCAGGCCAGCCAGCAATGATAACTTCATTAAAACAAATGACACCAGGCTCAACATAAAGATATTTTTCAAACCAGGTATCATATGAAATTATCAATTCCCGAATATGGTGGGATGGAGATTTCAAAACTGCTCTCCAGACTACAATCCTCACACAATGTGAGCTCAGACCAGTAACAGATGAAAAGGCAAACAGTGAAATAATTATAAAGATATTAATATTACCAGAGGGAAATGTAGGTGGAACCGATCTATAAAGCACTATCTCTTTCAGTAATAATGGGATCAGTGATATAAATTCATATCATAAAGTCTACTCAAGTTAATATAAATTTCATTTCATTTCAGTCAGAACAAAGTGAGTTATGAAAGGTCACCTTATTTTCATGGAAAATGGCTCTGTGTTTAGGGTTGGCAACTTTCTCACTCCCAAATAAGGGACAATGGGTCAAAATACGGGGCAAATTCCCGACGGCAATTCGTTGACAGACTTGGCCGTGGCTGGGTGAATGATGAGTTGGCCCTGGTGCTGGACTGCACACAAAGCCCAGCCGGCGGGCCAGCTGAGGAGTTTTGGCCCGCGTGCCGTCGCGCGCAAAGTCCGGCACACCATTCAACTCATGAACCACTGATCGGCCATGAGAAGGAGTGGTGGCGGTGTCGGCGGTAAGCTAAGGTCCAAATGTCGGACAGCTAGCCGGGCTGCCGACCATGGACGAGGAGCTGTTGCTGCACAGTCCCCCGGACCCGAGCAGTAGCAGTCAATATACAGGACAAGGGCAGTCCAGTGTGGGACAAACCAATTTAGCCCAATATACAGGATGTCCCGGCAAATACCACACAAATGGCAACCCTATTCCTAGTGCTGATCATTAAGCCTCGTCAGTAGAGCAGAGAGGGGCATCTGTCCATCCGTTTCCTTGAAGAGCTACAGTATGTGCAAGCCATGACCTTATCACCATATAATCCCATGCTATCAGCCACCATCGATGCCAATCAGTTCTGTCGGTCACCCAGATGAGATCTTTTTTCCCCACTTGGGTACCTCAACCAGAGGGTGTCCAAATTATTTGAAATAATAATATTATTTAAAAACAACAGTAGGACAACAATTAATGAACTATTATGGTAGGTAAACCCAAGATACCCAGAATTAGTTGAGCTTCCAAGACCCAGATCCTTCTTGTTAAACTGGAAAAAATACAGGTATCAAGTTTCCGCAGTGTGTTCCTGTTCTACGTTTCAACTGGGGAATGACAGCAGATTGACCAGGAGATCCCCAGATCATCTTGCGTGGTGAGCACTCAACAAAAGCTTTTCACTGTACCTCGGTACACCTGACAATAAACTAACTAAACTAAACGATCCCAGGAATGAGTAGATTAACATATGATGAGTGTTCTGATGGCACTGGGCCTTTATTCGCTGGAGTTTAGAAGATTGAGGGGGGACCTCACTGAAGCGTACAGAATAGTGAACTGCTTGGATAGAGTGGATGTGGAGAGGATGTTTCCACTAGTGGGAGACTCTAGGACTAGAGGTCATAGCCTCAGAAATAAAGGATGTTCATTTAGGAAAGAGATGAGGAGGAATTCCTTTAGTCAGAGGGTGGTAAATCTGTGAAATAGTTTGCCGCAGAAGACTGTAGAGGCAAAGTCAATGGATATATTTATGACAAGATAGATAGATTCTTGATTAGTACGGGTGTCACAGGTTATGGGGAGAAGGCAGGAGAATGGAGTTAGGAGGGAGAGATGGACCAGCCATGATTGAATGGCAGAGTAAACATGATGGGCCGAATGGCCTAAGCCTGCTCCTATCACTGATGACCTGATGCTAAGATTTTGACATAATTCTGCAGTGATTGCTGCAGAAGCTTTGTGTCACCCCTGAGTTTGCATAAGTGCCCTGTTCACTGCTGGTGTCAGAGGCAGCCATTTTCTACTCTGAGTATAAAATGGTTGCCCTTTGCTGGTAACCTAGTGTGGTGCAGAACTGCCAACAAAAAGACAGTACTCGAGACACTGTTGATGCAAAATCAGAACTGCACATTTACTCCTTGCAATTTCTCTCCTCATAGTAGCATTATACAACGGTTTACCAAAATTAACACAGAATTTATAAAAAATATATTTCCTTGATCTATTGAGTTCAAGGTTTTCAATTACCTCTGGTATTAATTGCTTTTAATCTATTTCTTTACAAACGGGATCACTCTGAAATGCTATCGTTACAAAAAGCAGTTCTCCACTGAATATTCGGACATAATTCCAGTAATACTGACGTTATAAAAAGGCTGAGCATCAACTCATATAATTTTGGGAGTGTACTTTTAAAATCTGAAGAGAAGATTTGTGCCACATCTGGGAGAAGTCTAGTCCATTCATTCTTGATGCATAGACATTCAGAAAGACTAGTGCGCTAGCAGCAAGTGAGCTATAACGTGGTGAACAGTGTAAAACATCTATCGTTTTACAGAACCACATCATGCCACACTTACTAATTTTGGATCTTCATCATCATCATCATCATCTTCGTTCCTCGATCCCGCTTCCGCTTCAGAATCTATCTCCTCGAAATCTTCCCACTCAGCTTTAACATTCGTGTCTTTCTCTGCAGCTCCCGAAGGCTCTGGGGAAGGCACCTTGATGCGAGGTTTGATGGTGGGCCCGTTGGGTGTTTGACTGTCTGGGCTTTCGCACATTGAGGACGTTGAGCTGATGGTCAGGTACTCTTCATCCACGGGCGTGGGCGACGGCACTTCGGGCTTGTAGAAGTAGACTGACAACCTGGAATCTCGTTCCCCAGTCACGCTGCATCGGAAGCTGGGAATTGCAAAGAAATGTTATTCGGGGTGCGAAACAGCGAAGACCCACCCAACAAGATTGGAAGCGCAGCTTCTCATTGAGATTGGACGTGAAGTTGTAATTAAATTAAATGTTGTGAGCGAATGCAGGTCCAACAATGTTAGGGCGGCAGGGTAGTGCAGCGGTAGAGTTGCTGCCTCACAGTGCCAGAGACCCAGGTTCGATCCTGGCTACGGGTGATGTCGGTACGGAGTTTGTACGTTTTCCCTGTGACCTGCGTGGGTTTTCTCTGAGAACTTCAGTTTCCCCCCACGCTCCCACACACAGGTTTGTAGGTTAATTTTATTTGGTATAAATGCAAAAATTGTCTCTAGTGTAGGATAATGTTATTGTGCGAGGATCACTGGACACTGCGGACTCGATGGGCCGAAGGTCCTGTTGCCACGCTGTTTCTCTAAACTAGACTGAACTGAAGCTCATTTTGGTTTATTTAGACGATTTGTTTTCAAAGAAGTGTTAGTTAGAAAATGCACAGGAATTAAAATCCTTGTAGACAAAGCCATCAATTACTTGATATCATCATTCATTTACATGTTAGGTAGGGGACAGTAAAGATGCAATGGTCTGTACTTCTACACAGCTGTGACAATGAGCTTCAGTTACAATCTAAGCAAGAAATTATTCCACAATCTCAATAATGACATTTTTCATTGTATGACAATTAATATTAGTTAATACAAAAATCCGAGGCAGCACTTTGCAATGTTCTCTTGGGAACTTTCTAAATCCTTAATAATTTTTTGTTTCCACTTTCACAATGTATTTGCTAAAATCTATACCGTACTAGAATTGCAGTGAGGTTATTTGTGTCCTTTACCCTCTGAAATCCAGGTTGACCTCCGGGGAACATGATCTCAGATAGGTCCTGGTGGAACTAAAAGTGTTTAAGAAGGAACTGCACATGTTGGAAAATCAAAGGTAGACAAAAGTGCTGGAGAAACTCAGCGGGTGAGGCAGCATCTATGGAGCGAAGGAAATAGGCAACGTTTCGGGCCAAAACCCTTCTTCAGACTTCAGACGGAACTAAAAGTAATGCTTTGGGTTCAAGTTCAGGGGAAGAAGATTGGGCGGCACGGTGGTGCAGCGGTAGAGTTGGCCCATGGAAGCTGCCCCCAATGTGTAGGATGTAGTAGAATCTGCAGAGAGTTGTGAGAAATGTGGGTTACTGTAGGATTAGAGTCAATGGATGCATGGCGTCAGATTGGATCTGGTGAGCTGAAAAACCTCTGTGCCGTATGACTCCCTGATGTACCAATGTAATATTAAGCAACTATCAACAGGGAATAATACACACAGCAAAGACTGATAGAAATTCTCACAGCAGTAAACGTATTGAACCTATATCAGTGGTAGGTAGACAAAAATGCTGGAGATACTCAGCGGGTGAGGCAGCATCTGAACCTGAAGATTCAGTCTCAGTCTGATCCGAGTCTGAAGATGCTGCCTCACCCGCTGAGTTTCTCCAGCATTTTTGTCTACCTTCGATTGTTCCCGCATCTGCAGTTCCTTCGTGAACCTACATCAGTGAACTGCGAGTTTAACCAAGCATTCAGGGGAGACAATACAATGGAATATGTAGAAAGGAACTGCAGATGCTGGTATGAACCGAAGATTGACAAAAAGCGCTGGAGTAACTCAGTGGGTCAGGCAGCATCCCTGGAGCAAAAAGGATGAGTGGTGTTTCGGGTGATATTTCGGGCCAGGAACCTTCAGAAGAGTCCCAATCCCAAAACGGCACCCATCCTTTTTCTCCAGAGATGCTGCCTGACCCGCCGAGTTACTCCAGCACTTTGTGTCAACCTTGAATAAAATGGAATAGTTGCCCTGCCAGCAATTACCAGCCTTTGCTATTTGCGACACTCATGCTGCAAGACATGAGTTTCTTGTGCTGTGAAATGCATTGACACTTGGTGTCAGCACCTCATTAGATGCACATCTCTGTCACTCTTCAATTTCAACGCTAATATTTTACTCATAGTGAGCTATTAGGATGGCTCAGTGGCACAGAAGTGGAGTTGCAGCACTAGAAACCCAAGTTCCAATCTGACTTACAGGTGCTGTCTGTGTGGAGTTTGTACGTTCTCCCTGTGACCGCATGGATTTTCTCCGGGTGTTCTACTTTCCTCCCACATTCCAAGGACGTACATAGTTGCAGATTAATTGACTTCTGTAAATTGTGTCTAGTGTGTAAGATAGTGCTAGTGTATGGGGTGATCGCCAGTCGGCAGGGACTTGGTGGGTCGATATGCCTGTTTCCACACTGTATCACTAAAATCTAAAGTCGATAAATAAGAGGAACTGTCTAGCAAGTCGACATACTGTATCAGAGGCAAGATGTCTGCAGGCTGGGAATTAATGTTTGTGCCAAACAGTTAACATCAGCCATAACATGAAGAAAATGCTTGGTTAGCAGTAAATAATGATATCCTTGAACAAGATGTTCATTGTACTCAGCAGTGCTTCTGTCGTTATAACATTTCATTGCCCCTACACACAGATGGAGCAACATTGCAGGAAATGCCACCGTGATCATAAATATAAAAGTAACACATAAAATTGGTCTATCAATTAAAGGGATCATTTGCTGAAGACAGTGAAGAAACTACTAATGTTACTTGTGGTGACAGTTTTTCTCTTCTCCTTTCCCAGTGAGGGTGCTTTCTTAATGTATTTGACAAAAACTATATTTCACAATAGTTTAGTTAGGATTAGACACACCGAGTCCGCACCGACCAGCGATCCCTGCACATTAACACAATCTCACACACTCGGGACAAGTTACACTTATGCCAAGCCAATGAACCCAAAAACTTGTCGGTCTTTAGAGTGTGGGAGGAAACTCGAGATTTCAGACAGACAGCGCCCATAGTCGGGATCGAACCCGGGTCTCCGGCGCTGCATACGCTGTAACGCAGCAACTCTACCGCTGCGCCACCGTGAAAGGTGCTTCATCTATGCGAGTTCCGCCTGCCGATGTTTGGCCCATATCCCTCTAAACCGTTTCTATCCGTGTACCTGTCTAAATATTTTTTTTAATATTATTACATTATCTACCTCAACTACCTCCTCTGACAGGTTGCATATACCCAGCACCATCTGTGTGAATAGGTTGACCCTCAAATTTCCTATAAATCTTTCTCTCACCTTAAACCAATGTCCTCTGGTTCTTGATTCCCCATACTCTGGGTAAAAAACTGAGCATTCAAACCATCTATTCCCCTCATGATTTCATACAAATCAATAAGATCACCCCTCAGCCTCATGTGCTCCAAGGGGTAAAGTCCTAGCCTGTCCAACCTTTCTCTATAGCTCAGGCCCTCGAGTCCCGAGGTATAGGGAGAATCGTCTCTGCACTCTTTCCAGCTTAATGACATTCTTTCTATAGCAGGGTCACCAAAACTGAACATAACACATCAAAGGAGACTTCACCAATATCTCGTACTAATGTAACACTCCTAATCCTATACTCAACACTCTTAATGATGAAGCATTCATGACCACCCTATCTCCCTGTGATGCCACTTCAAGGAACAATGTATCTGCACTCCTAGATTCCTCTGCTCGACAACACTTCCCAGGGATCTACCATTCCCTGTAAAGATCCTGCCCTGGTTTGACATCTCAAAATGCAACTCCTCATACTAATCTCAGGTAACCATTCCTCGCCCATTTGCCAGCTGATCAAGATCCTGCTGCAATTTTTGATAACCATTCTCACTATCCACCATACTGTGATTTCCAGCAACTGCATTTTTTAATTAATTTTTGTATTCGGTGGATGAATCTGGCTGTAAAGTGCCTGTCCCACTTGTCCGTCGTTTACGCGACTGCCGCGCGCGTCATCACGTGTCTCCATGCGTCACCACAGCCGTCTGGAGCGCGTGACGTCATTTGAATACCCAGTTTATGATATTTGCACAGTTTATGATATTTATGGTGATTTTCTAAAATGTTCCAGTTTCTTGAGTGGTGCTAGCAATCGGAAACCTGCAGATGTAATGCCACTATTCAAAAAAAGAGGTGAATGAAAAGTAGCAAGCTGCAGTCCAAATTAATCTGTAGGAAGGAACTGCAGATGCTGGTTTAAATTGAAGAAAGACACAAAGTGCAGGAGTAACTCAGCGGGACAGGCAGCATCTCTGGAGAGAAGGAATGGATGATGTTTCGGGTCGAGACTCTTCTTCAGTCTGAAGAGGGTCTCGACCCGAAACTTCACCCATGTCTTCTATCCAGAGAAGCTGCCGGTCCCGCTGAGTTACTCCAGCATTTTGTATCACTTGTCTGGTTTGCTCTTCCATTTCTACCAACTGCACCCCTTCTCATGTCATTCATTCATCCAGCTATAGGAGATACAACATTGTCTTTTTAACCTCTTCCTTACCCACAATCCAGGGACCCAAGCAGTCATTCACTTTTGCACTTTCTGGTTTAGTGTATTTTGGTGTTCACCACGTAGTTTTCATGGTTACGCATGGTGACGTAATCATGCGTCACCACGAACTACACGTACGAGGTTAGGACGTCAGCGTGTGACCGCAGTCCGTCCGCGTGCTAAAGCGATACGCCATGCCGGTGGTGCGCAAAGAATCCGTGCAGCACGAAATCATGGAGCGCCGCGCGATACCGTGCGCAACTCCCCACTCCTCCACGCCTCTCCATGCGCCCGTCCCGCGCTACCCACACACTACCCGTGCATCACAACGCGACAACCACATTTTTGGAGGTCACGTAAATGGCGCGCAAATGACGGCAAGTGGGACAGGCCCTTTAGTTCCACGGTTAAGAGGTTGCAGCCACAGAAGACGTAAATAATAACAAATAATTGAGTCCAAGGACAGACATAGCGGAAATAAAAGAGGGAGATAAATGAGAAAAGGCAGAAAAAGAAAATAAGAAAAATGGGATGTTAAAGCATTTGAGATAAAGATGAAATTCTTCGGAGCTGATAAATAGTAAAAAAACACAGCATCGTTTGTGAAGATACAGAATAATCTTATTTACAACATTTATCAGGGGATATGGGGTAAAGGCAAGCGAATGGGGTTTGGAGGGAGAGATAGATCAGCCATGATTGAATGGCGGAGTGGACTTGATGGGCCAAATGGCCTGATTCTGCTCCTATCACTTATGAACTTAAAGTACATTTTGCTCCTTGCCTGAAAATTATTAATCTAGTCGGCGAATTGCAAATGGATTTTTGGAGGTGATATTATTTTTTATGTCACAACTACAAACAACAGACTCTTTTACTGTTGCACGCAATTCATCCAGCAACAGTCAGCGACCAAGTTGCATGAGAGAGTACTGAGAAAATGGGCTTTCAAACGGCACGCGTTGAAAGCCATCCGTCATCAGCAGGAAGATGGAAAGGGTAGTTCCGTGAAATATAACGGTAGGATCTTGTGGCGTGGGGGGGGGGGGGGGGGGGGGTGAGTTCATGATTTCTACTGGGGATGCGATTGATTACTGCTGTCTGAAACCTGCCGAAACACAAGAGCATTCTGCGAACAATTGTCGCTGTGGGTTTATGAGCCACTACATGGAGCGGATAGGAAGAGCGACAATGGAAATGCTTCACAAGACTGAATGATCCAATTTTCTATTGGGTAATGAAATGCCATTGATGTGCGACGCTAGGTAATAGGGAAACATGAGAATCTGTTGAATCAAATATCAGGCCTCTGAGCACAGGGAAAATTGTTGTGCAAGGCACTCATGTGATAAAAGACAATGATATATCATGAATGCAATGAGGTCTTTGGAAGCCATCAGAAAGATTTGAAATGTTTTTGTTTAGAGTTATAGGGATACGGATGGAAATAGGCCCTTTGACACAACGAGTCCATGCTGGCCATCGATCGCCTGTTCATACTAGTTCTGTGTTATCCCACTTTCCCATCCAATCGCTACTCGGGGAACATTTACAGAGGCCAATTCACCGACAAATCCGCACGTCTTTGTGATGTGGGAGGAAACCGGAGCACCTGGAGGAAATCCATGTGGTCACAGGGAGGTCGTGCAAATCCCACACAGACAGCACCCGAGGACAGGATCGAACCCGGGTCTGTGGCGCTGTGAGGCAGTGGCCAGCTGCGCCACTGTGCTTCCCCCCTCCGCTCCGTTAACTTTGCTTCTCCTTTAACAGGTGCTGCCTGACCGCTTTCCCAATATTCTGTCTTTATTGGAAAAAGTTAGGTGACTGACTCTGCTTAATTCACGTTATGCATTTGTTCCACGTGGAGGTTGTGCCATGCACCTTCCCTCACTCGTGCCTCCGGCAAGCTGTGTTAATCTGCCCCAACATATAGACCAAGCCCTGGAGTAAAGCCCTGTGAGCAGAGCCTGAAGGCAAGGAGCCAAAATGGCCACGTTTGGTGCATTGTCTGCAGCTCTGCTCATCTCATTACAGGAAGGATGTGCAGGGTTTGGAAAGGGTGCAGAAGAGATTTGCCAGAATACTGCCCGGATTAGAGGGTATTATCTATAAGGAGAGGTTGGACCGAGTTAGATTGTTTGCTCATGAGCGTTGGAGGCTGAGGAGAGATCTGATACAAATCTATAACATTATCAGCGACATACTTAGGGTAGATAAGGGCAGAGTCATACAGCTTGAACACAGGCTCTTCGGCCCAACTTGCCAACACCGACCAACATGCCCTATCTACACCAGTCCCGCCTGGCTGCATTTGGCCCATATCCTTCTAAACCCATCCTACCCACGTTCCTATCCGTGATGGAACCCTTTACCTTGGGTGGAAATATCAGAGACCGGAGGGCTCAGCATCAAGGCAAGGGGGGGCAACGTATAAAAGAAGTATGAGGCAAGTTTAGTTATGTAGAGTGGTGGGAACAAGGAACGCGCTGCCAATTATGGCGGTGGAGGCAGATACGATAGTGGCGTGTAAGTAGCGTTTAGATAGGTACAAGGATGTACAGGGAATGGAGGGATATGTCAGGAGAGATTAGTTTAACTTGTTCATGATTGGCTTGGACATTTTGAGCCAAAGGGCCTGTTCCTGTGCTGTTCTTAGTTTAGTTTAGTTTAGAGATACAGCGCGGAAACAGGCCCTTCAGCCCAGCGCGTCCGCGCCGGCCAGCGATCCCCGCACATTTACACCATCTTACACACATTAGGGACAATTTATACCTATACCAGCCAATTAACCTACAAACCTGTACGTCTTTGGAGTGTGGGAGGAAATGGATGATCTCGGAGAAAACCCACGTGGTCATGGGGAGAGTGTACAAACTCCGTACACACAAGCACCCGTAGTCGGGAACGAACCCAGGTCTCGGACGTTGCAGACAGCAACTCTACCACTGAGCCATCGTGCTGTCCTTATTCTGTTCTCTGCTTTAATCTGATCTGGAAGGAATAGTGAGCAGCTAGAACCAGAACTG
The DNA here is from genome assembly GCF_010909765.2 of Amblyraja radiata. Lineage (NCBI taxonomy): Eukaryota > Metazoa > Chordata > Chondrichthyes > Rajiformes > Rajidae > Amblyraja > Amblyraja radiata. The sequence goes on along the minus strand of NC_045992.1, from coordinate 12,265,675 downwards.
AACATATTATTGATAAAGACTCAAATAGGAAAGAGTATGGATTCTCCTTCGGTAAACACCACATTCTCCTTTAGGTGTAATCTAACTTTCAATTAAATTCCCAATCTCATGGCGACAGGCCTGCATTATTGCAATGGTGGGACTGCAGTGGCTGATTGTGTTCTGTTCATTGACGAATGGTCAATGATAGACCACACACACCACACTCTCGCACAGCCATTTTAATACACGAGTGCCTGAGAACCCAGCAAATGCATCACCCACATAACATGATAGAGTAGAAGCCGTATTGACTGAGCAATCAAATCCTGCAGAGGCCAACTATATAATTATCTCTCAATGAGTTTTTTGATTCATGGTTGCTTGGTAGTTTATTGAACATGCTGCACAAAGGGTTGTAACTTTCTTTTCATGTAACAATGCTGATGAGTCTTATGTTTTGTAAACCATTCACTGCTTGCTTGGATGAATAAAATAGCAATCTCAGGTGTGAAAGGCTGCGTTTGTTGTATCCTTGACTGTCACTTCTACCCCCACAGTGGGGGCTGTGCCATCCTCAATCTAGTCCCTCACTGCTTCTCCACCTGTTTCTCAGCCTTTAGTTTAGAGATACAGCATGGAAACAGGTCCTTCGGCCAACTGAGTCCACGCTGACCATCGATCCCCCATATCGCACCAGTTCTATGTTATCCCACTTTCTCATCCACTCCCTGCACACTAGAGTCAATTTATACAGGCCAATTAAGCCAAAAGCCAGCCCCCACATCTCTGGGATGTGGGAGGAGATGGCAGCACCTGGAGGAAACTCATGTGGTCACAGGGAGAACATGCAAACCCCACACACACAGCGCCGGAGGTCAGAATCGAACCCACGTCTCTGCCGCAGTTAAGCAGCATCTCCACCAGCTCCTTACCTCTGATACCCCATTTTTGGCCAAGGCTTTAGATCCTTCTCCAGATACCTTTTTTAACTGCTTATACTTCTGTGAAGCACCCCAAGCCAAATTGCCTCATTAGTTTAGTTTAGAGATACAGCACGGAAACAGGCCCTTTGGCCCACCGAGTCTGCCCTGACCAGCAATCCCCGCACATTAACACTATCCTACACACACACACACACACACACGAGGGACAATTTGCAATATTACCAAGCCAATTAGGTTACAAACCTGCACTTCTTTGGAGTGTGGGAGGAAACCGAAGATCTCAGAGAAAACCCATGCAGGTCACGGGGAGAATGTACAGATCCACACAAACAGCTTTCAGGATCGAACCTGGGTCTCTGGCACTGTAAGGCAGCAACTCTACCGCTGCACCACAGTGCTGCCTTATTACATTATACCCAGGTTCTGGTCATCGTGCTTCCCGAGGGTGCTACAATGATCATAAGTGAATGTAGGTCATGGCCAGCTGAACACTACCTCTGGTCGCACTGTATGTGTGCCACCTCTGGGTGTTTTGGAAGCTTACACACACAGGAGGTGGCATGATCGGCAGTCGGTGGAGTGTGCAACACAGGAGAGAGGACCGAATCGGGTTTCCTTTACGAAGATTAGTGCTTGGTCCACCATGGCCTACTGGATCTCCTGGGTGCTAACCACTTTAACTCCCATTCCCATGCCCATTCCTGGACCTTCTCTATTGCTAGAGTCAGACCACAGGCAACCTGGAGACACACCTCCACCGCTTGGGTAGTTTACAACATAACGGCACAAACATTGGATTCTCCCATCGCAGATAACTTTGAACAGCTCGGCCTTCTCCCTCCCCTTGCTCCTCCACATTTTCCTCTCTTCCCCTATCCCTCCCCAGTGTCCCACCTGGACTCACCGCCATTCTCCTCTCTCCTTCTAGCCACAATCCTTCCTCTGGCTTCACAATTTGCAGCTCTTCATCTCACACCTTCTGTTTTAATCTCTGTCTTTGTCGAACCATCTGCCTATCAGTCCCGTCCCCCCCCCCCCTTGCCTGTGTTGTCCATCTACCAGGCTTTGTCCTGCCTCTCTTCCAGCTTTCTTCACCCCCCACCCCCCACACACAATGAGTCTGTCGAAGGGTCCTGACCCGAAACGTCACTTGCCCATGATCTTCAGAATGGTACTTGACCAGCTGAGTTACTCCAGCACTTTGTGTCCTTTGGTACACTATGAATAGCTCAATCTAGGAACAAAGACAACACTTTGAACGGCCAGGCAAGTATTGGATATTTACTGTGTAGGAAGGAACTTCAGATGTTTAAGAAGGAACTGCAGATGCTGGAAAATCGAAGGTAGACAAAAATGCTGGAGAAATTCAGTGGGTGAGGCAGCATCTGTGGAGCGAAGGAATAAGAAGGAACTGCAGATGCTGGAAAATCGAAGGTATTATGCTGGAAAATCTAAGGAACTGGTTTACACCAAAGATACACACTAAATGCTGAATAGAAGGAATGGGCGACGTTTCGAGTTGAGACCATACGGGTTGAGACCCTTCTTCAGACAGTACAAGTGTAGGGTAAAAAGGATGAGGAAGGGTCAGTCTGAAGAAGGGTCTCGACCCGAAACGTTGCCTATTCCTTATTATCCAGAGATGCTGCCTGACCCGACTTGATATTTCTTGCCGCAGGATTATATTTTTGCAGATTGTGAATGTTCCAGCCAGACCGTGCTTCTCTGGTGTTGAAGTGCTGTGTGGGTATTTGAGGCTACCCCAGACAAATGATGCTCACCTCTCTGCCTGTGCCTGGACAACAGGTAAGTCACAGGCGGAGTAGCAGTTCTTCCTCAGGTCTTCCGCCAGAGCGGTGACTAGTTCCAGGTTTGCGGCGTCCAGTGGTATCTCTTGGAATTGCTGTTCCCGTTCAGAGGCCTCGTCGACCGTGTCCAATCCCCGCTGGTGATGGCCCGAGTCTCGGGACCAGCCGAGACCTTTTGGCCATTCTCCAACCTCTGCCCCCTGGTGAGGAGCACCCTCTGCTGGCAACTCTGGCAACTGCGGCTCGAGCGGCTTCAACACGGACAACTCTTTCATGGGCGACGCAATGGGAGTCTGGAGTTTCAAAAAGAAAGGCGGACAGTGGGCAACTTTGTCGATGCTAAGTGTTAACATTTAGAACAGGCTCATGGCTCAAGGCCCAGAATTACCATATAACGTATAACCATATAACAATTACAGCACGGAAACAGGCCAACTCAGCCCTTCTAGTCCGTGTCATAGAAACATAGAAAATAGGTGCAGGAGTAGGCCATTCGGCCCTTCGAGCCTGCACCGCCATTCGATATGATCATGGCTGATCATCCAACTCAGTATCCTGTACCTGCCTTCTCTCCATACCCCCTGAACCCTTTAGCCACAAGGGCCACATCTAACTCCCTCTTAAATATAGCCAATGAACTGGCCTCAACTACCTTCTGTGGCAGAGAATTCCACAGATTCACCACTCTCTGTGTAAAAAATGATTTTCTCATCTCGGTCCTAAAAGACTTCTCTTATCCTTAAACTGTGACTCCTGGACTTCCCCAACATCGAGAATAATCTTCCTGCATCTAGCCTGTACAACCCCTTAAGAATTTTGTAAGTTTCTATAAGATCCCCCCTCAATCTTCTGAATTCCAGCGAGTACAAGCCGAGTCTATCCAGTCTTTCTTCATATGAAAGTCCTGACATCCCAGGAATCAGTCTGGTGAACCTTCTCTGTACTCCCTCTATGGCAAGAATGTCTTTCCTCAGATTAGGAGACCAAAACTGTACGCAATACTCCAGGTGTGGTCTCACTAAGACCCTGTACAACTGCAGTAGAACCTCCCTGCTCTTATACTCAAATCCTTTTGCTATGAATGCTAACATACCATTTGCTTTCTTCACTGTCGGACACTTATTCTCACCTAGTCCCATTTACCTGCACTCAGACCATAACCCTCCATTCCTTTCCCGTCCATATATCTATCCAATTTATTTTAAAATGATAAAATTGAACCTGCCTCCACCACTTCCACTGGAAGCTCATTCCACACAGCTACCACTCTCTGAGTAAAGAAGTTCCCCCTCATGTTACCCCTAAACTTCTGTCCCTTAATTCTCAAATCATGTCCTCTTGTTTGAATCTTCCCTACTCTCAATGGAAAAAGCTTATCCACGTCAACTCTGTCTATCCCTCTCATCATTTTAAAGACCTCTATCAAGTCCCCCCTTAACCTTCTGCGCTCCAAAGAATAAAGACCTAACTTGTTCAACCTTTCTCTGTAACTTAGTTGCTGAAACCCAGGCAACATTCTAGTAAATCTCCTCTGTACTCTCTCTTTACTCGAATTACACGCATGTTTCTCAGTAACTCCTCATGTGAAAACATCATCAAAATACATGAATAACCTCAATCACAAAGAATAGTCAATGGATTTCCACAGCTGTAAAGTTTGCCCATATAGCCTAGCCCTGGAAGGAAGTAAACTGGATGAGGGATTTAGAAGCACATTAACACTATCCTACACACATTAAGGACATTTTTAAAAAACATTTATACCAAGCCAATTAACCTGCAAACCTGTACGTCTTTGAAGTGTGGGAGGAAACCGAAGATGTCGGAGAAAACCCACGCAGGTCACGGGGAGAACGTACAAACTCCGTACAGACAAGCACCCATTGTCAGGATCGAACCCGGGTCTCTGGTGCTGTAAGGCAGCAACTCTACCGCTGAGCCACCGTGAGCAGGTTAAACTCCAGGGGAGATGTCTATCTTTGATCTCCATACCCAGGAATATGGAGTTTTGTCATACTCAACTGTTGATACCAATGCCAGTACATCTCAATTTGTGGAAGAGGATGAGGTCAGTAGCTAGACAAAAATGCTGGAGAAACTCAGCGGGTGCAGCAGCATCTATGGAGCGAAGGAAATAGGCAACGTTTCGGGCCGAAACGTTGCCTATTTCCTTCGCTCCATAGATGCTGCTGCACCCGCTGAGTTTCTACAGCATTTTTGTCTACCTTTGATTTTCCAGCCTCTGCAGTTCCTTCTTAAACACTGAGTTCAGTAGCTGTTGATCTTGCATGTCAAAGAGTCATCCAGCATGGAAACAGGCCCTTCGGCCCAGCTGGCTCATTCCCGACCAAGATGTCACATCTCACTAGTCCTGCCTCCCTGCTTTTTCTTTAGAGGTACAGCATTGAAACAGGCCATTCGGCCCAGCAAGACCGCGCAGACAAAAATTTACCCGTATTCTCGTTCTAACCTACACACACGAGCCAATTATTACAGAAACCAATTAACCTACAATCCTACACGTCTGTGGGAGGAAACCGGAGCAACTGGAGCAAACCCACGCGGCCGCAGGGGGAACGTCCCAGGTCTGCCCCTGCCTGTCCTGGGGCCAATGTCCATTCAAACATAAGGCTCAGGTCCATGTGTGCAGTGGGGAGAGCATTTTGTCTATTAGCTTTGGCGTTGGAGAAATGGGAATCGAACCCTGGTCTTTAATACAGTCTACGCATATACCCACCCCCCCCCCCCCAAACTCATTAGTCTACAGTACGACGCATTTACCAAGATTTGGGGGTCGATTTCAGGCAGGAATCCTGGTGCCGTTCTGCACATCCTCATGGTGACTTCAGGGGGAGCTCCCCGTAGGAGATGGAGCACCTCCTGTTGAAAGGGAGATAAGAGTTGAGCAGGAACCTCGATCCGATACCATCTACTTACAAGCGCTCGGAGCGGTAGCCGTGGTAAAGGTGCGCAATCATTCACGGGGTAGAACTACAATCCCTTCAATTAATCACACTGATTCGTTCAGCGGCACGTCGGAGAACTGCTGTCGAAGACAGAACGGAGTGGAGCAGGGCACCATTAAAGTGTTGACAAGGACATAACGCTGGAGTCAAAACGGGACAAGCAAGTTAAAAATGAAATGCAGTATCATTAATCTTAGCTTAGCTAGTCAGTGACCTCGGCAAGAAGGTTAAACCCTTTCACTAAAGAAAGGGGGTTGAATAGATTAGATCACAATTCTCCTGCGCAGAAAATTAATGTTTTAATGGCCGATTGGATCAGATATTCCAATATCAATACCGTGTCATTAATAGGCTCATATGTCTCAACTCGTTGCATCTTATCCTCCTGCGGTTATAGGTGAGTGGTAATTAGTTACATGCTCCAAATACAAAGTGCAAGACCAATGCCGAGCCGAATCATAAATAACGCAATCGCCAATGGCTCAGGTAGTCCATGCGGAACTAAAGCACGATGCAGTGTTAGAATTAGCACTACAGTTATTGAAGAATCTCTATCAGAAGGAAATATTAGCGTTTCAATCACACTCACGGTGCAGTAGCAATGCTGATTAAGCTGCTACCTCATTGCTAGAGATCCGGGTTCAAACCTGACTTCGGGTCATGTCTGTGTGGAGTTTGCATGTTCTCCCTGTGACCGCGTGGGTTTCCATCAGGTGCCCGGCTTTCCTCCCACGTCCCTAAGACGTGTGGGTTTGGAGGCTAATTGGCCTCTGTAAATTACACATGGTGTGTAGTGAGTGGATGAGAAAGTGGGATAACATGTAACTTGTGTGAATGGGTGATGGATGGTCAGGATGGGCTGAAGGGCCTGTTTCCACGCAGTTTTTCTAAACTAACTAAAATTCTGATCAGAAGTCATCAACTTTAAACATTAGCTTTGTTTCTCTCTCCAGAGATGCTGCCTGACCTGCTGAGTATTATGAAGATTTTCTGATCTTGTTTAAAGGGGTTCTTGAATTGCCGCCCCGCTCCTTCATTGGAAAAAAGGTTTATTAATTTCACACAAGCACAAGTTAGACACAAAAAGCTGGAGTAACTCAGCGGGACAGGCAGCATCTCCAGAGAGAAGGAATGGGTGATGTTTTGGGTCAAAACCCTTCTTCAGACACAATTTCTGAAGAAGGGTTTCGGCCCGAAACGTTGCCTATTTCCTTCGCTCCATAGATGCTGCTGCACCCGCTGAGTTTCACCAACATTTTTGTGTACCTACAATTTCACAACACATTGGTCGCTGGTCAGCCACTTACCTGATACGACAGCCCCTTCACTGCGGCTCCATTGACGGCCAGGATGACATCCCCAACCTCCATCTGACCCGTCTCTTCTGCAGGCTGCCCCGGGAACAGTCTCTTTATTCTCACCAAGCCCCCTCTGGGATCGTCTGCTGACGCACACTGTAGGAAACTGAATCCCAAACCTCCGGAATTTTTCTTCATCTTCACCTCAAATGTGTTATCTGTTAACAATATTGTTCAGTTTAGTTTATTGTCACGTGTACCGAGGCTCAGTAAATAGCTTTAGTTGCGTGCTCTCCAGTCAGCAGAAAGACAATATACGTAGGATTACAATCGAGCCACTTACAGTACAAAGAATTGTAGGAGTTAATTTAGGACAGTACGTTTCTATGGCTAAATCTGACCTAACTTTGTCAGGGATGTCTTTGTATGTCTGGTTTAAGTCAGTTTCTAGTCAGTGGCTGTATCCGGGAAGCTGAGGATTAGATTTGTGCAAGGTAAAGCCAGCAAAGTCCGATCAAGGATTGTTCGAGGGTTATCTGCAAGGTAGATAGTAGCTCACCACTGCTCTCTGGTTGCAGTTGGATGATTCATTTGCCTGCTAACAGCCGGGAAGAAACGGTCCCTGAATCAGGAGGAGCATTAATAGGCATGTAATGGGATCAAAATCTCCAGCAGAACAAAGACCTCAACGTTGAACACTTCAAAATCTTCCTGTCTGTCAATATTGTGTCTTATGCCTGTGAATCCTCCTTCCCTCCGATTCTTTCCAACACAGATATAATTATACACTGTGTCACTAAAATATAATCAGATCACCACCAGTTCTTTGGAGCCAACTGTGCAATATGAGATGAAGTGCTGATTTCCCCATTATGTGTCAATTTATTCACAATTTCCGGATGCCATGAATTCATGGATGTGATGCCGCCAGGATCGTGTATCCCTGAAATATATTCATTATTCTGTCTGTCTCTGTATCTGTTTATGAAGACATTCGTCCCAGCAGCAACCTCACCACTGCAACTCAAATTAATTTATATTAGTGTTAAATAGCAGGAATCAGCATCTTAAAGGTTTAAATAGAAACCAGTCCTGGAGAATGAACTGGACTTTTTCTGAGACTGAATGTTTTTTACAATATCTAAGTTACAGTCTCCTGAAGGGACAAGATACAGAATAGTTCTTTCATCTGATTCGACTTCGGACTTTAGAGGTACAGCGGGGAAACAGGCCCTTCAGTCCACCGAGTCCGCACCGACTAGCGATCACCCCCTCCCCCCGTACACTAGCCCTATTCAACACACACACTGGACAATTTACTATTGTCACCAAAGCCAATTGACCAACAAACCTGCTGGTCTTTGGAGTGTGTGTGGGGGAAACCAGAGCACCTGGAGAAAACTCACGCGGCCACAGGGAGAACGTTCAAACTCCATACAGACAGCACCCGTGGTCAGGATCGATCCCGGGTCTCTGGCGCTGATGTCAAGACCATCACATCTACCCACACATGACCCATATCCTTCCATTCCCTGCATATCTATGTGCCTATCCAAAAGTCTCTTAAATGCCACTAACACATCTGCTTCAACCCCAGCAGCATGTTCCAGGCACTCACCACCCTCTGTGGGGAAAGAAACATGCCCTGCTATCCCCTTTAAACTGGGTCCCTCACCTTAAAGTATGCCCTCTAGTATTTGATTTTTTCAAAAATATTTTTACACTGCCTCGCATGAAATTAAATTTCCAAAATAATATTTATTACTGTACGACACAAATACACCTGTGTCAAATGCAACTTAAACACATCTATTAAGCTTAAAGGGATGGGTTTGAAAAGGAGGTTCCTCTTACTGCAACAATTATCCACACAGATTCTATGCTGTGGAGACGGATTATAAATGATCCTTAACAGCCAGGAAGGCCATGCCAGTACACTTGTGACTTGGTAAACATCAGCCCCTACCATCTGTCACAAAGCTGTAGTCCTTGGACGTGGTAGCAGAGGTGGTTGCCATGGAGTTGTCAGGATATTCATCTTGTTTCCAGTATAAGCTGTCGGCGTGAATGGGCTCCAGTTGGTTTCCATTGCCTGGACCTCCAGCTGCTGTCTGATGTCCCCTCTCAAGAACGAGCCGCACCACCTGGAAGACAGGGAGCGGTGGAGGGACAACATTTGTAAGGAAAGAACTGCAGATGCTGGTTTAAATCGAAGGTAGTCACAAAATGCTGGAGTAACTCAGCGGGACAAGCAGCATCTCAGGAGAGAAGGGATGGGTGACATTTCGGGTCGTGACCCTTCTTCAGACTGACAGAGCGGTGGAGGGAATTGTCCGCAAGCCAGCTCAATGTCGCCACATCAGCCCTCCTCACATCCCCTCGCCTCTCTGAGTAAAAACACAAAGTGCTGGAGCAACTCGGAGGCTCAGGCAGCATCTGCGGAGGGAATGGATAGATGTGGCGTTTTTGGTCAGGACCCTTCTTCAGACTCTCAAAGTGTCACCTGTCCATTCCCTCCACAGATGCTGCCTGACCCACTTGAGTTATTCCAGGGCTTCGCGTCTTACTCAATATTCCAGCATCTGCAGTTCCTTGTGTCATCCCTGCATGATATAGCCCTCCAGCTGAAAATCGCCAATGGAAAAAACAGATACGAGTGTGGTATGCAGGAAGGAACTGCAGATGCTGGTTTACACCGAAGATGGACACTAAATGCTGGAGTAACTCGGCGGGACAGGCCGCATCTCTGGATAGAAGGAATGGGCGACGTTTCAAGTTGAGACCCTTCTGCAGACAGTACACGTGGTCCTTGTCAACCTGATTTACAGTGAAACCTGAAATGACGTGTAGATTATGACAGGTGCTTGCTGCAAATTTCTGCAGGCTGTACACTATGTGGACAAAGGAATCGGCCTTTTCCCAGTTGACCCTGTCTCCGGTTGTAGAGATAACCCTGACAATATAAGTTATTTTGTGATTTCATGGGGTCGTTCACAAATGTTGATGGGAGATCATCGGCTGACACCCACCTAATACATCTCACTCCTGACACTTGAATAAGTTAGACAGCATCGGGATCGGGGCCAAATTCCTTCCATTTATCATTAGGTCTTGAGGGAAATCCGATTCATGTACGTTTTTGTTTCAGAAATAGTGAAATGAATTTTTATGGAGTAACATTGGAATATTTTCTTCTTTTTTTTCTGTGACGGGAATATTTTTTGAAGCGCGTCGAGCTGGTGGGATGTTGGAGAGGGCACGGACTTCGCGAGAGGAGAGTTTTGGATGCAGAAGGTTCCACTTGGAGACAGCTCCGCTTCACTAAGATCGCAGGCTTAATTGAAAGGTTATCTGGCAAATCGGACACACAGAGCTGGGGTGAGGCAGTCCATGAGCAGACCCGCTGCGTCACAACGTGAAAGGTATCATCAACCTTTCACGCACACGTGAAGCTTTCCTAATCAAATTGGCGTTCAGCTGCTTTTTATTTCTCAGTGTGAAAGAGCATTTGCTTAACCCAGACCGTATCACACACTGATCCAATATCACAGATGTAGACCGACACAATATCACTGGCACAAGTTCCCAGCACAATCACACGGTCTAGGACATATCAGCTTAACATTCTGCACATTGCCAGCATCTACTGTGACTCAGGCTTCACATTGACTCCACCAGTAGCTTCCTCACTTCTGAGTTATCAAAGCTATGGGTTCAATTCATCAAATTGTAACAACTTTTCCGCTTTCAGCCTCAACTATTCTCCATAATTCTGCAGTCCATAAATGAGACATTATCACTCTTGTCTAGTTTTAGCAAGACTTGCATATATTTCTACTCCACTCCTATGCAATAAAGACCAGCGAACATTTGTCCACTAGTATAAGTAAAACTTTTGCCTGTTGACTGAACTCAACCACATCCCTTTGAGAGACAAAAAGGAACTGCAGGAACCTTGAACCAAACACAAAGTGCTGGAGTAACTGAGTGGGTCAGACAGCATCTGCGGAGGAAATGGACAGGCAATGTTTTGGGTTGGAGGAGTTCTTTTTCATAAGTTCATAAGTACTACGAGTAGAATCAGGCCATTCGGCCCATCAAGTCTACTGCGCCATTCAATCATGGCGGATCTATCATTCCCTCTCAAACCCATTCTCCTGCCTTCTTCCCATAACCCCTGACATTCGGACCGTCTAAGGTAGGGTCCCAACCCGAAACATCGCCTATCCATTTGCTCCATAGGTGCTGCCTGACCTGTTCATTTTGTGTTTTACATCACCACAAAATAGATTGTTTCCACCTGATGTCCTGATGTCATGAACATAGTCTGAATACGAGGGGCCCAGTGTTGATCCCATTCATTATATCTTTCTAACAATTCTGGTTAACTTACTTATCCCATCTCTGGTTACTCATTAGCCAGTCCTTTATCCATGCTAATATATTGTGTGTAATGCCTTAAGCTCGCGCAGTAAGGCACATTATTGAATGAATTTTGAAATCCAAATACACTAAATCCGATTAATCCACTCTGCTTGCTACATCCTCAAAGAACACAAATAAATTTGTCAAACACGATATTCCTTTCATAAAACCGTGATTGATTAGGTTATGATTTTCTCAGCCTGCTACAGTTACATTCTCCCCAACAGGTTTCAGCATCTTTCCAATTATGGATGTGAGGCTATCTGGTCTATAGATTCCTTATTTTGGTCTCCCTCCTTACTTGAAAAGTGGCATTGCATTCCGAGTTTTCCAATCCCCCAGGACCTCTCCAGATTCTAGGGAATGTTGGCACATCACAATGAATGCATCCACCAACTCTGCAGCTAATTAATTTTGAACCCGTGAGATATTAAAGTGGGGTCCTTATTACTCCCATAGTCATTGACCAACTGTGCTGTTTTAAATGGGGCTTCTATCACTCTGCCAATATCTCAGTCCATGAGCATATGTCAAATGTTGCTGTTCAACTCTCTCATGAAAGATCACAGTTCCTGTTGCTATGTTACATTTACATTACAATTTACATTACAAATGTCCATCACCATTAAGGACAGTCTTAAATATGAGATTTAGTTTAGATTAGTTTAGTTTAGAGATGCAGCACAAAAACAGGCCCTTCGGCCCACCGAGTCCGCGCCGACCAGTGATCCCGGCACACTAACACTATCCTATACACACTACAGTTATACCAACCCAATTAACCTACAGACTTGTACGTCTTTGAAGTGTGGGAGGAAACTGGAGATCCTGGAGAAAACCCACACAGGTCACAGGGAGAACGTACAAACTCCGTACAGACAACACCCGCAGTCTGGATCGAACCCAGGTCACTGGCACGTTAAGGCAGCAACACTAGCGCTGCGCCACTATGCCTCCGATTTAGGGATGGAAGTCCAAGGTTTGGACCAAAAGGTTAGCAATCAGAAGTGGGGTGAAGCAAATTAAGGATGCATGGCACTCAGGATTAGTGAAGGAATGTCGGGATGGAGGGGATTACATGGAATGAGACAAAAGATCTGGTAAATTCCATCAAAAGATTAAAAAACACCTCATGCTGTGATAATAGCAGTAGGCGGCCAATATTGCAATCCTTCCCAACAGTTATCCAAATGTCTGGTGTCACATTTCCAGTTTATTCAATATATGAAAGAACCACCACTATCAACAA